>NC_133027.1:66942651-67245681 GCF_048771995.1 Taeniopygia guttata | reverse complement strand
TACAGTACATACCAATGTCCTTTTTAAAGTCTCCTTTCAGTACAGAACCACCTCTTGAAGCCAGAAATAGACAAAGACTCCAGCAAGGCCTTTCAGCTCTCCTCTCCTGCTGCCTGGGCTCACACACTGTAAGAATGACCTTTCTCTAACATTTTTTGTTGTTGTTGTCATACAATTTGTAATTTATTGCAAATATCCAGGGAAGTAAATTGACAGGCAGCTGCATGTTAGGGTGATATTTCTCTCCTGACAACACTAGATGGACCCGGACATAGGAAACAATGTGGTATCATGAGATATTTTTGCTGAATATGACACTTTCAATTGAGCAACTTCAAGACAGCTTCAGCTTTAAATCTGAATTTGCCTGATATAACAAGGATTTGACATTGACCCTTCACCTGACAGTAATACATTTTTTATCTTTTAATAACATACAGTAATGCTGCTTTGTGATTTCAGGGACTCTTTGAGTAAACAAATCATATTCTCGCCTGGAGACTGACATGCCTTTCCAGAGTCTATAAAGATGAGAGATAAGCTGAAAGGCAGGCTTGAAAAAGTTTTCAGTGATCTAATAGAATATTTTTAGGAGCACAGTGCTGAACCAGTTAGAAATTACTACTTACTTCTATTTTTTTTAAGGTACTATTGTTTATATGATTTCTCAAATTGATTTCTCAATACTGTTTGATTCACATATACTGAGGGTTTCAAACTGGGTCTTTATGCCAGTTTCTCAGAAAAACAAATGTTATGTGTATATAATGTCTAGCTGCCTATGCTGAGAAAATTATTTTTGAACTCAAACTTCAATTTACAGTTTCTCTTAAATTTCACATCACACTAGAAGCAATCTCCTCCAAATTCTGATTCACTCTCTGGTCATCAACTGCTAGAATGAGAAAAGCATCCCACTTGTACCATCATGCCCACATCCCATGGCAGAAACGCTGAGGCCTGAAGAGCATTCGGTCTGGCAGAAATGAGTCAGCATGGGGAAGATCAGTATTACAGTGAAATAAAGCTTTCAGACAGTGATGCTTTAAAACAGAAAATGAAGACCTTACCAATAGAATTGAGGACTTTTGTTTAAAAGGCATTCTTGCAATGTCCAGGGGACATCAGCATTGCAGCATCACATGCTGCTTGCACCCCTGTGTCCTCCCCAGCAGAGCACAGCACAGACTTTCCTCCAGACCCAATTTGGCGTGACAGCTGCCACTTACAGGGAACTTAATTTGGCAGCTGCTGGTAGGAATGAAACGTGTCCAGAACAGTAGGATGACAAAAAATTAATTAACTGTGGTTTAGCTTGGAAAATTAGCTGGATGAGGGGAAGCAGCAAGATTTGTTTGAATTTTGAGGAATAGCCTCAGCAAAGTATTTCAGAATATAGAGGGGACATATGAAATACTTGCAAACCAAGAATTTCCAATTATTTGTTTGGAAGGTGAAGGCAGAAAGACACAAACACACACACAGAGGATCGAACATCACCCACATACATGTTTCAAAGTTCCTAATAAGGCTTTTGAAACTGTGTTCAAACTGGAAGGGAATATTTTTGTGTAGCACAGTGGAGAATAATTACTGACAGACTGAAGTGAATAACACATGCATTGTACCATTTATCAAATGAATTCTATGATTTTTTCCTTATCCTACAGTCTTGTAATGGCATTAAGTGATAATTCTGTGCTACCATGGGTAATCAGAATGAAAATTATCCTTTTCCAGTTGAATTAATTGTCTCTATTTATTCTGCTTCCAATTCAGTTTTTAGCCATTATTTGTGGTCTATTTTAAAAAGATTGCATCTTTTCTGCAAAACCACTGTCTTCAGCAAAACCACTGTCAGAAATAAGAGCAGTTTTACAAAAACTGAAATAATGCAGTGTTTCTCCTTTCAGTTGGCTGTGCCTTCCATAGTTAGCTTTTGGCTTGAAAAGAAAGCTATTATATTCAGATAATAGTTTTTCCAGCCAACAGCATGCGCTCATATGGAAAAAATTGACTGTTAGACTATAGCAAAATCTGTAATATACACACAGTGACATTTTATAATAGCAGTCTAAGTTAAGGCATTTTGTTTTTATTTTAAAAAAACTCCTGAGAAAACTGATGTCTCTGAATCCAGACCAGCAAGCATCCTAGTACCCCACTGTGTTTTTGACAGCTGAAAGCTGATTTGTTTAGTTCCAGAAAAAGCTGGGATGGTTGTATCAGAGTTTTTGCAATATGGCAAAGGTTGCTATCTGATACAGCTTTGTCTTGCACAGGAACTGGGTCCCATAATTTTTCAAGTGCTATTGATCAACCATAATAATTGCTAAATGACCCAAAGTTCACTTCATTGCCATCAGACCTATGTAAAAAAATACACACTTTTGCTTTCATTATGTATTTAGGGGTAAATTTTTCCTCTTGCTTTGCCTCTTGGTCCCCTCCAGGCAGGCAGGAATCACAAGTCTGTGTAAAGCATCCTCTGAGAAACAAGATTTTCCTGGCAAACACAAATTAGGGGTGAGTAGGATTATACAGGGTGCAGCATACCCAAGTGTTTGATTAGGTCAAATTTTGGGTGACCCACAGACTGGTACTGCTCTTCTTGTCCTGGAGAGATTTTCTCAGATCTTAAGAGAGGTGAAAGGCTGTGTGCATAGCTGGTCCCTCTTGTACTCTGCTGGTTAGAGAACAGATTTAAATTGAAGGATAATAGCATGAGGTGGAGGAGACAGAGAAGCCAGACCACATCTCACAGTATCCAGGGATACCCAGTGTTTGGTAAACATGACACTGGATCCCAGCAAGCCATTGGAGCAAAGATGCTCCCTACACAAACCTTTTTCTTCCTGCCATCCTTGGCCCATCCTCTTCACCTTTGAATTCATCAGCTGCACACAACACTCCTGTGGTGGCAATCCATAAGCTTTTCTTCTTCCCATCCCTCACTTGTCCAAAATATAGCTGCACCCTGCCTGGGCTCCAGCAGATCTGGCTGGAACCCTGCCCAGACCCTACTGCACTAGAAATTCTGTTCCTGAGCCCAGGTCTCTTCAAATACTCCCTTCCTGTGTAGCCCAGTCCCTTGTCCCCATATGTGCATCCTGCCCAGCCCCAGGGGTCACCTCACCTGGGAGGGGGTAAAGCACAAGGACAACAGTCCTGCAAAACCCCCAACTCTACACATCCCATTCTGCTGCCTCTCATTTCTCCACCTCATGGTATAGCAGCATCTTCTTCATGCGTCTGATGGGAAAATGATGGCTGCTAGTGAAAAGGCAAAGTCTTGGAGAAACCTTCCTCTCCCACAACCTCCACTCCTGTAGCTCAGTGGCATTTGTTTCCCTGGCACAGAATGCAAAGAAAACCCTCCCCAGTGAGCTGCCATGCTGATACACCAAAAAAAAAAAAAAAAAAAAAAAAATTTTAAAAAAAAGGAGAACACAAGTTTTTGCTTTGCTGTACCTTACACAGTGGTAGGAAGAGTTAATATAAGAAGTAGCTGAGTGTGTGAATCTTTCAAGTGACTCGATCAAAGTGGAAGTTTCTAGAGACTCATATTTTAGTGACACAGGAACTTTTAATGGGAAGTTTTACTACAGCATATACGAGTTACTGCATTACTCCCGTGTGCAGAGGAGCAAAGGATAATGCTGTTGGGAAGATATACAACTTCCCATTTCCTATGCAGTAAATCATCCCATGTAGGAGGAGAGGACTCTGCAATTTCAGTCATTCTTGATGCCCTATAACGTACCAGCACAGCTTTTAATTAAAACTATGGAGCAGGAAGGGCTTTTATTTCACTCCAGAGCAGGATGGGTGGTAATGATGAGAAGGGGATGACTCTGCTTATTAACTTGCAATATTACCAGTACGCCTCCCATGAACAGCCATCTGCTGCCTGAGAACAACAGGACTTATTATTACAGGGCACATTCACTGCCGAGTCTGTGAGGCTGTTGCAGTTCCCATTCACAGAGACCCGGCAGTGAAGCTCAGAAACCTGGCATGCCCACGAAAGCCCTGTCTCACGAGTCTTTAGCCAAAATGTGACACTTCACTGAAAACTCCGGGAAGGAATCAATAAAAAAATCTACTCCCCTGTCATGTTCATTGCTTGCAGGGAGCAAATGTCCCAAGGCATGGCAGACCTGCAGAACAGCAACTGTGAGGCCAAAAGAAAGTGTGCTTTGCGAATCAATTTCTTTGCACCAGAGGGTGTTTGCATCTACAGTGCTCTTTGGACAGATGTGGCCACATATCACTTCACTAAAGTAAGCTGCAGATCTTCTTACATTAAGAAACACTTCCAGTTAATTTGGCCTTGAGCAGTAGTAGTAGGGGTCTTTTCTTAAAGAAAAATAACTAAAAATCAAAGGCTGTATATTCATATTCAGTTCACAGCCACCTCAGAAAATCTCAGGGGTCAGAATCCCAGTATCAGAGTCAGAGAAGCCAGCAGGACCACACAAGGGGTACCTGAGTCACCTCCCTGTGAGATGATTCATTCTGATTACCCCTGTAATTCATTCTGATTACCCATGGTAATCATCTACAAAGGACAAGAACCCCACTGGCATCACTTTGAGGGGGACAGAGATTCTGGTCTGCAGCCAGACGCCAAGGCTGCAGTGTCAGACTCTGGCTCTCAGTTTCTCACCACCAACAGAAGAGGCTTGGGGTCAATGTTCTCCTCATCCTGGCTGCCAGACAAATTTGAGGCCAGTCATTCCAACACAGGTTGGCTCCAGATGTGATTAGAAACACATGGCCCATGTCTGATAGCGTCCATATGTGAAGTGATGCCTGGGATAACATGGGTCCTCTGGTCAAGCAGGTGTCTCCTCAGGCACTGTTTCCAGCTGCTCTCTCCAGGTGCTCACAATGGGGCTGCCTGCTGCCTTGTGGGACCTTTTTTGTAACCCTCTTCTAAAGCAAATCCTGTTGCATACATCCCCAGGACAAAGCTCCATGCCAGCACTCACTTAGGTGCTTTCTTTCAGTTCTGACAAACACTATCCTACACAACACAGCCACACAGGTAAGTTCAGAGCTGGCTGTCAGGCTTGTAGTCTCCCCCTGTGCTGCCTTCCCTCTTCTTGAGAGCAGCAAATGCAAGCAGCGTGTCTCCATGTCCTTGCCCTCTCAGGACCCTGTCCCCTCCAGAGCTATCATTGCTCCTTCAGTGTGATGCCAGGTCTCTCATGATCAGTAAATTATGCCAAACACTACCACTTCTGGTTGGATTTTTCAAACAGTCCAACTTCTCTTTTTCCATGCTGTTTATGTTAGGGAGCAGCCCCTTGTAAATGCACAAACCGTCACTTTTTCTCATTTAAAGCACATTCTTAAAGACTTTCTTTGGAAAAATAGCTGCAAAAATGTGCCAAGAAGAGAATTGGTGCTGAGCAACCAGCTCAAGCCTCTTACTTTTTTCTGCCTCCTTGCCTCTCTCTGAGCTATGCTACAAATTCTTTTACCAGGCTGAAGCCTATGGGACCATAGGCTCAGATTCACATATTTCCCATGGTTTTACATTGCCTGGAACAATCAGGTAGTAGACCAACAATAGTAGCTCAGTGATAAAGCAAGACATGCAACTCACACGCTCTGACAGAGCAAATGACAACCTTATTGTTTATAGTGCAAATATAAAGAAATTCCTTTAACACCTACAGGAAAAAAATTAGGTAATTGCTTCCCATCAGTCCAGTGGGGGATTACAGCAAACCACCATTATTCACACAGGCTTTGCCTTTTCCCCAGGTGAAATCAAAAGGAGTGAGGTTTTCAGGCTTGAAATTTTGTCTCTAGGATGTGGGACATGGTCAGTTCCTGTTACTTTATACTTCGAAATACATCTTGATGGTCTGAGTTACAACCTTTGCTAAACTCTGCATCCACTTCAGCCATTCCTGCTCCTACTGTTGAAACATACTGAAATAGCCAAAGGCCTCAGATGCAATACTCCCCAGCTCCAACATGATGCAAATCCCAAGAGCTTCTCTGTTCCCTGCAGAGGGCACATGAAGAGATTTTCTATTGTTCCTTACGCCACAATCTGCTAAATACTTTGAAGTAGTTGTGATACTGGTGCCAGAGCCTCATAAGCCCAGCCATATTTAGGCATTCTTCAGTTTTCTTTACCTGGAGAAAGTTTGCATTGGTGACTGCAATCCACAGGCTACTTGCCAAAACTGGTTCATGCAGCAAAACTAGTCTGCTGGAAAGAAGCTGCTTACAGAAGAATCCTAAAAGGAGCAAGGAATTGCATGTCAGACATGGAGCCAAACCAACTACTAGCCTTTTAAAAATGAGGGAAAGCTCTAGAAGTCAATGCAACTTCCATGTATCCTACTCTTACTACAAATTGTATTTAAAAATGTGTAAAAACAAGTTTTCTAAAGGGGTTTAACTAAAACAGTAGAATAAGGAGCTAATTTCCAGAATGTCTTGGGAAAAAAAAGTCTGTGAAATGGTTGGGAACTCTCAAACCCAACCAGTAACTGCTCTGTTAAAGACAAAATAGGAGGCAAAGTCACAGCTGGAATTGACTTTTGAGCATATTAAAAAGAAACCATGATGCAATGACATTGATTAGTCCTTTTTCTAACCCTTTCATATTTAAAAAACACAACAGTTCTTCCTTCTACAAATTAATATTAAGTTCTGACGTATATCTTGAACAACAGACATGCATACTCAGTCTGAAGACAGCAACTCTAAGGAAGAGAAGTCTCCTGAGACCTCAGACCACTGTGCTGTGTCCTTGGAGATCCTGGAAGAAAAAGCACCACAGTCAATAGGTGACACTAACACTCAGGAAAAAAGTACTTAACTCAAGTGGTGGTAGGAGAGTTGCAGCTGCACAGGAGAATTAGGGGATACCAGCTTGAAATTGTTTTCTATTCACTCTGTCACAGGAGATTGCATTCCACATTATTTTTTCCAGGAGTGTCTTGCACCACAGAAACCAGAATTATATCAAATTTCTCATTATGCTTGCTTAATTAGGCAGAGGAGTTCATAAACTTATCAAAACATAAGCACAGTCTGACATTTTGATTACAAACTCCTTCAAACACTCAACCCTCTAACAAGCCCTGCTCACACTGAGACTGCAGCAAGATATAAAAATGCAGTTAACCTGCTCCAAAACACCTCAACCTTTCTATTTTTATCTTGACTGTGGCTTTGCTAGAGTCCTCTATCAGCCCTTCTGAGCAGTGTTGGAATCAAACAGCTCTAAAGGAGTGGTTGAGGCTAAAGGAATGTTGCCCAGGTCTCAGCAGGGGCAGTGGGGAAGGGTACAGCTTCTTCCTGAGCAGCCTATGCATAAGCTTTAGCCCAGATTGTCTCCTGTGGCTGGCAAATGCAGAAAGCTGTTTGCTACAGCAAGTGAGCAGAGCCATGCTACTATAATGAGTCACATATGCAAGCCCCCAAGCCCTCACTGAGGGAATATTAATTACACATTGAGAAAAATTAACCAGCAAACTAGCAAAAGAGAAAGTGGCCATACTGCTCTTGTGGATTTACCTCAGTGCAGGACTGTGGGGGAAAACACCCCAGTTCCTCAGCCCAGGCAGGGATGCTTCCTGCAAGAGGACACAGACAGTGGCTCTCGCTCGGCTGACCCGAGCCCAAGGGAGAGTGCAGGTGTTCAAGGCAGGAGGAGAGAACAGGCAAGTCCTGAGCACCTGCAAGCCAGTGGGCAACAAGGAGGGGCTGGTTCAGTGACCCTGCCTGGATGAAAATTCCCAATTAAATCAGGGTAAGAAAAGTGCTGATGGGCATATAATCATATGTCCGTAGGTCTTAAATGCATTTAATTTACAGTACATTGGCACCAAAACTGTTGAAACACATGATGTATGAAGGAACAACGTTTTTAATATGGTGTCATCAAATCCTGAGTTTCACTATATGAAAATGCTTCCCTTTGCAACCTCACTCTGGCACTCCCCTCTTGTCAGTCCATTGATCTGTACAGTCCTACAGCACCCATAGGAGGGAGCCACTTCTTTAGCTTTTTTACTTTTATTGGAGACTACCAGACCTATTGAGTAGCTGGAGGCAGTGTGACAGCTCCAAATATATTGAATCCAATTAAACTGAAGATAAAACCATTTTTTCATTCCAATGCATTACTCTTTTTATAACTCCATGCACTGCAGAGCTTCCAGTTCATTATGTGTAACCATCGATATTAAAGAAAAAACAACCAAGAAGTCTGGAACTAGTAGACTTACAGATGAATCTGTATTCTCACATACTAAAACAACCAACAGTGAAATATTTTGCTATTTGACATGAAGAGATTCCAAAAATTTCTCCAAGGTACAGCAATTTCACTTCTCAGATTTACTGTCCAAGTCTCTCTTTGGGTTCATTATTTACCCACAATTAAGAGTATGTTTACAAAGCTAGGTTGTTTGTATTTCCCTCTCTCCCCAACAGCAAAAGACAGCAAATTTAATAAGACTGTAAGCTAGAAACTGCTCTGTGGCAGAGCTGTGCCTCAAACCAAGAAAATAATCCATCTGCTGTACTGTAAACATAGCAAAGAAAAAAATATCAGTTTCATTTCTTCTCCCCTTACACACTGGATTCTTCATTTAATCAACAAAATGCAGCTACAGAAAATACTTTGCTTTACTGAGTCTGTACAATGAATGCCCTTAACTCTTTCGGTAACTTAAAAAGATAACAGGACTTCACATTGTCACCATCAGTATACACATTTCAGAACGTTTTTAGACATGCTTGGGGACATCACTGCAGATGAACCATTTCACACCTCTCAGGGTTCTTCAGGGCTACTCCTCATCAGCCAGGCTGGCTGCTCTGCTTGCTATAAAGCACAATTCACACCCTCCTGCTGCTCCAGCCGGCAGAAAAACAACTGGTCAGGAAGAAAAGGAGTAAGCTACACTCATTTCAGGAGAGAGTTGAATAGTTTATTTTGCCCGATCAAGAGCCCTTCAGCATAATGACACATTCATATACACATATATGAACATTTTTTTCTGAAACATTAATGTATAATACATTTTAAGTTTAAAATACCAGCTGCACAGGTATTTTTATTTACAAAAATATTCCATACTTAATTTTTTAACTTCATTATGATGACATAGTTCAGTCCAAGTACATGTAAGTAAAATAACTCTATGCAATCTAACATAGTTGAGTTTGTAACAGTACAATTTGCAGTTCATATGAAACTATATTTGTAGACAGATGGATTTGCAACCCTACCTAAAAATGCATATTCCAGTAATCATCCTCAGAAGAGCTAGTGGGGCTCAGCAAGACTTAACTGAAGAATAAGTTGCAATGAACATAAGGGAAAAAGAAAACACACACGTACACACTAACATATACAGAAACGAGAACTGCTACACATCAAGCATGCTTACCCAGGTGTGGGCAATGTTAGAAAAATTTACGGATGTATTTATTTTCCCCCATGGTGCTGGTACAATGAAACAGCAGCATAACTAGAAAGCAGCATGTTTTCCTAGTTCTAACCACTACAGATAGCAGAGCTCAGGTCTAAAATAACACAGTACTGCTTATTTACAATTCTGTTTTAAAAGGGAATATTTAAAACATGTTCCCACCCCTCTCCCTTTCCATCACCTATGACTGAATGGTAGTGGTAATCCACATACAACTTCTTACATGTTTTCAACTGAAACAGTTTAACTTCTAGTTATTTGCCTGGTAATATAGAACTTAGGTACTAACAGAAAGAAATAAAAGCATCAAACTAACCTGCAGCTGTAGGTTAGCTTAAACGTTTCTAGGCGCACATGGAACTACTGAAAGAAATACTGATTGACATCTTTCATTTGATTGTTTGGTGTTTCTGCCTCATTTATCTTTTTCCTTTTTTTCCACTTTTTAAAAATTCATGTCTACATCTTTAAGTGTAAACTTTACAAGGTGTAGAAGAACCCAGAAACAGTACACTCATTGGACTTAAAACAGTAATAAGGTAGATATACAGCACATCTTTATAATGGGCTTAAGAAGAAGAAATTGGCCCAGGTCAGCTTTTCAATGAAAACTGAGGTAAAACTGGTTTAACTGATTCACCTACATGACACCTTTTTTTCCCCTGTTTCTGTTCACTTCCACCCCTCATGCATCATTAAGTTCTGCCTACAGATTATTTGAAGATTTTGTGGTAGTAGCAAAGTTATCAACATCCACCCAAAAAGACTCAAATCAATTACCCAGGAAATTGGCTGGCATGAGAGAAGATTAAAGTGACAAGTTGCCCTTCTACCTAGAGAGGGAGGCAAGGCACCGCAGTCCTTCCCTCCCACACCAGATTCTGCAGTCGGTGCCTGCCCAGACATGTTAAACCACAAGCAGAAGGTAGAGGGCACTTCAAGCCACAGACTCTTAAGTTTTCCAACACATGTTTCAGACACAAAAAACCCCAACAGAACAAACCCACATAAAAACCAACCCTGATTTATGCGTGAAGAGTTGATGCATAATCAAACTACACAGATTACTCAAAGAAAATGTTTATTGGACAAACCTCACTTCAGTTTTGGAGAATTTTAAAAGTCCAAGAAATAGAGCTGAAAAAAGTCTCTTGTGTGTACCAGAAAAAAGCCCAAACCATAGAAAACCAGTCAGCCATGGACTGCAGCTATTGAGAAAATGTTAATATTAGGCTAGTTCCCTATCTTCTTCCTTCATACTTGGAGAATTGTTCAAGGATGTTCATAATGGGAGGTAAAAATAACTCATTATTTTCTGCAAAGCAAAATGGGCTATTTGTTTTAATTGCTTAGTAATTGTATCATCTCGATATGAGATATGAATGTATTCATAAGCTTAAAACAACTTCTATGGATAATATACATACTTTAAGTACTTTGACTTAAAACTTGAACGTAAGTATTTTTAAAATTAAAGGTAGAAGTGTACATATAAAAATTATTTAAAACTAAAAGTATATTCTTAAGCAGTATGTATAAATATAACAGATTTCTTTTGTATTCTCTAGTAACAAATGTGAAAGTGTTGCAGTAATTTATAAACTGAATGCTGACACAGAATACGTGCCTTTCATTAGATTCTATATCGTATATACATATTTTGCTAAGAAAACACACATTCTAAATAAATCACATAATTAGCAAAGGTGCCTGAAAGTAATCTGTTCTAAAGTCTTTATTGAACTTGTGTTTATATACAAATAATGAACCTGAACTGCACAAATGCAGAAACAAAATTAAGGAATAAAATATCATGATTGAATTAAAGTGCAGGAAAAATTCAAGTTTAAAAGTCCAGGTAAGATCAGTGCCATTAATTAAGCAAAAAAGCAAAAAAAAAAAAAAGAAAAAAAGAAAAAAAATCAACACCACCACCAAACAAAAATTCCCACCCCTCCAAAAAAACCCAAACTAAACCACCACCAAAACCAAACAAAATAAAAAAAAAAAACAACAACAAAAGAAACCCCAAGAAAACAAAAAAACCCAATACACCAAAAGCAAAACACAAAAAGGAAAAATATAGGAAAACTTAAAGGAAAAAAAAAAGAAAATGAACTTGCTTCCAAAATTCCTCCTTTGGATGTAGCTTTCCAATCACCTGCCATGCAAGTACCACCTCAGGCACAAAAACTTTGCATAAAGACAGACAAGGAACACAGCTATATATTACTATACTTTATAACTGACTGTTTGCTGAAGAACAAATCACTGGAGATGCCTGTGGTATAACACTTTCAGACTGATTTGGAATACACACATATTTACACAAACCAGGATTCAAAAGTTACAATTTGGCAGGACTAAGGTGAAGAAAAGCTTCTTCAGTTTACAGATCCTAATGAGACACACTACATATAAACAGATAGGTAGCAGCAGGTAGTTTCTTACTTTCATTAAAAAAAAGCTCAATTGTATTTTATAGTTTTCCAGACACTCTAAAAAATCTCACATAACTAAATTGCTAGTGAAAAAAACAGGGGTGCTTCCCTGCAAGGATTTCAATACACTTTGCTGTACAAAAGGTGCACCACCAATAGCACAATAAGATGCAATGATGTGTGTGTGATAGCCTTCCTTCCACTGGGAAGGAAAAAGTAACATTTTAGACTAAAATTTTACATAGCCCCTTTTATTGACCAAGAACCATTTGTGTATTTATCTCATGAGCAACCATGTCATTAGTCTTCTTATCTAGTAGCATGCCCTGAACATAAGCACCAGGAGAGATTCAACTACGATAGATTCTGTAACACCAAATAAGCCACTATTCTTCTGGTGCGGCCAGATGGTCTCTCATTGCCTCTTATTATTTTGCTTGCTGGTGGTTATCGAATGCATCTTGATGACAAAAATATGCTTTCCTTTCAAGTCAAGGTCATCTTCCATTGAATGATACCATAATTTGTTGAAGAATACCTTTGCAATCCTCTCCCCCAGAGCCTGCCCAGATTAATTCCCCAGGATTCTGTTGTCCTGAAATGTACTTTATCTTCAGCAGGTCAAATAAAATGAATCAACTCAATTTAGAAATGTGAGACAAGGAAGGGGACAAGTGTCAGCTAGGGTGGGCTTTTTTGCATGTGGCATGGGTAGTGGTTTATCTTTTCTTCTACCTGGATGTATCACAAAATGGTGTTAAATAGGCATTAATTAGACACTAAAAGCAAATTACCATGCAGAGGGAAACATTAACATTGCATGACAAACTAAGTTAAGTAACTCAAGTAAACATTGCCTCAGTAGCTATGGGACAGAGCTATCAAGAAATCATAATACTGCTTGTTTGAATTGTCATATTCTTATTTTTTAAGTCCTTTGAGCAGTGGGCATAGTAGGGCATGCCCTCTTACTGGCAACACAATTCAATTGTCTTTGTAAAATGTTGCTATACCTAAAGTAAGAAAATTTATCAGTTGGTGCTTCAAAGTCCAGACATATTTGCCTCTTATTTGAAAAGTGATTCAAGAATCATAAGTAACTTAAATACTTTGCATACTTGAGGTGTTTTGTAAGGTTGCCTTATATGCAACATCACTTCACAATACAAATATAATCAAGGTTTTGCTCTGGGAACATTCAGAAAGTTTGTGAAAAAAGTACACAAAATGCAATGCTTGGAGGAGCAAATCTAAGTGATTGATTTCAGACAATGTAGACATATCAGCTTCTAAGTACTCCCTTTTATAAAACAAAAACAGTCAATAGTTATTCTTATTTTGAGGAAAAAAGTCTAAAGGAATTTTAGAAATGCAAGTATTTATTTTAAGGAATCTTCTCTTTCAAAAAAGAGCCCTGGTCATTCACGCTGATATAGCTTTAGTGCAGTAGCCATTAACAAGTTAGCTCAGCTGTATTATTTACCTCACCCCAAAAAACCCATTATTTCAGCAATTCCTGAAGTTTTTATGTACACTTTACCACTGCTTACAAGGAAAGCACTGCTTTAGAGACTAAATCCAAACTTTAGGACAAGTGCCTTTACGGTTGCGTGGGGCTGAGACAAGTACTTGTAAAATAGCACTACTGGCAGAACTTAGAGATTTGCTAAATAACTTACTGACAATTATTAAGTATTAGATGCTTGCTTGCCATTATTCATGCATCAGCACCTCCATGGTGTGTAAAAGTTTGAAAACCTGAGTCCAAGGTTAGCTGATTTCCTAGTAAAGGACTAAAGGGGCATCTAGAACTTAAGTCTTGAGCAAAACTATCCCAGTTATTTTAATTAATGGCTGTAAAGATACATTCTGTTAAACATTTATAAAAACTCACAGCATGAATGGAACTCACAGCCAATTCTTAATGTTACACAACCTGAACCCATAACTATTTTTGGCAAAAATAATATTTAACTGAACAGAAGTTGAAGAATTCTTACCACAAGGAAGATGTTACCACATTTCACATTGCACGGCCAGAACACAAACGAAAACTCCCAGCATGACACATTCCAGTCATAATATTCACTTGACTTTTTAATGCAAAAATTACATATTCTTTTGTTTTGCACGTCACAGAATATGATGTGAATACAAGAATACTAGATCAGGGGTCCAAGAAAAGACTATGCACAGGTCAACTATGTATACAATTTTCAATAAGAAATCTTCCAAGCTTCCAGCTTTTTAAATGAAAGAAATGACAGGAAATTTCAACTCTTCTTCAACAATAATGGCAAATATAGCAAGTCCTACAGAGGGTAATTTTAAGTCAGCTACTGTCCAGCAAGACAAACAGCTTGATTCCAGCTCTTGGACCCCTGATTTATTGCCTCTCCTTACAGGAGGGTATAACACTGGCAGCAATTACAATAGCACAAAAACTTTTGGCATATGAAATACTAACACAGGATTGACCCTGCATTGCCCCTGCCCATCTCACCACAATTTCCCTTTATTCTCTTTTTCACATGTTCCAGTTTCCTTCTCTGTTCCAACTTTATGCTAACCAACAGCTAAGAAACACACAAGTTTCTGTTTTTGTATGTGTGTTTCTTAGATATAAAGCTCCTCAGTTAAAGCCAGGACTGAGGTAAAACAGTGTGTCATTTGTGCTAGGAAACAACAGTATCTGATGGTGAATACTCCTTTAAATTCCAGTGGTCCTGCCAAAATTAATGAAAAAAACAAGATTTTTTCATCAGGACAAAATTAAACAGATGTGATCGATGAGAGTCATCAGAACTGGTACCACTTCTTGTCTTTGTACTTCAACATCATCTAAAAAACAAAAAAAAAAAATCTAATTACTGTTTCTGTAATGTACCAAAATGTACAATGACACAAACAAATAATATCTTTACAAAGAAGCATGAGAAAGAAGGATTTTAGCAAGGCTTCTCAAAGTCACAAACATCGCTGGCACTGAGTGTTTAGCATAATGAATTTTCTAATGGTAGCATCATTGCTGGTGATCTAGCCTCAGAAAAAAACATTATTGAGAGAATGGAGAGGTTGCACAGGAGTTTGGGGTGTGGAAAGAAGTCAGAATGAAAATGGATGAGAACAGCCATTCTGTGTTAGTCACTGAGGGAAAAAAACGAAGTCACACTCAGAGGGTTTGCATACAACTGGATGTTTCTTAAGGACAGCAGGAATCTGACATAAAGCATTACTCTTCTTATTAATTCAGTGACAATAAGTAATTTTTTTCAGTAATGGGGATTGAGTTGCACATTTAGAAGCTTACATGTCACTCCAGCAGACTGCATGCTCTAGAGCAATGTGCCATGAGACAAGGGAGCTTACAATGAGTACTTAATTGGTAGGAGTGACAAGTGATGAATGAAAAGGAAGTATCCTTTATCAGTGATACTGCATGCCCTTTAGATACCTCTAACATGCCTTTGCAGAACTCAATCACTTGTACAATTAGCATTTATTTGACAAACAGTTCAGTTTAACATACTCACCTCATGAGCGTGTTTTGAGAAAGAATCAGCACTGTAAAGCATAGCCGCAGTTTTTTCTTCCAGTTCTCCCAGTTTCTGTCCTCTTTCATCCAGTGCCAACCGGGCTCGTGCCAGTTCACCAACTACACCAGACGCTGCTCCTTTGACACCTTCAATACCCCCAGGTCCCGGAATATGCTGGGCAAGACTCCTTGATGCCTTCCCAGATGCTGATTCTCCAACTGGAAGCATTTGTAAAAGCAGCAAATACAGAATAGTAAGTTTTTCTAACATTGTGACATAAATATCACTGAAACGAGTTTATATAGAGGTGTAATTTCTTTGCATGGAGACCAAACAGCTTATTGTAGGTATGACTATGAGCAACACTCACTACTCTATATTAGCAGTTGTTTCTTCATTAGAAGTGAGACATTGAAACGTATTTTCAAGTTTCCAAGTAGGTTATAAAACTGTAAGATCTTCAAGCTCAAAAATGAAATTAAAATTCTGATGTTCATTAAAAGAATTGTTAAAAAAACACTTCACCAGCACAATATAGCTTATTTCATGAGGAATATGTTTTGAGTTCAACAGACAAAGCAAGGTAATGAAATATTGAAAAATTGTGGTTAGTTCTGGAATTGCTTTGCTGATATGTAAAGCAGCCAGTGTGATTCCACCAGCAGAAGTTTCTTTTGATGGAAGTTCAATTTTACATGCAGACACCTGAAGATTAGGTGTCAATGCTGCCACTATGGTAAAAACCCTACAAAAAAACCCCAAAAAACAACACAAAAAGACAGTATGGGTGTAAGAATAAATCAGCACAAATGGCGATCAGCTGAACAGCTCCAGACTCCACTGATGGCACTGACTACATTGACTTTGCTCTTAATGAGACATCAGTCACCCAGTTCAGTCTTGACACTTGATATGCCAATCTCAAGCAAAGTTGTACAGACTACAGAAATCTAAGTATTTGTTTTAAACAGTGAACTATTGTTTGAATATTTTCCTTTTTTTACCTCTAGGAAAAATAATATTAGCCGGCTAAGTACATTTTGATGCAGTATTTCAAGACTCTCTGATAGGATTTTATGCTTCAATTAAGAATAATATACATTTAAATTAGTACCATCAACATCTTTCTGTGAATTCCCAAAATAAGAGAAATGATTTCAGTTATTACAGATTCTGCTGTGATCCTCATGGTAAATATAGCTACTTTAAAAACATTCTCAAATGTCTTTTGAATTTTCATTGAAGTCTCTGTTAAGCTTTTTTTCATTCACTAGGATTTTTTTCTTCTATTCAATACTATTTTCCTTCTAAAGATTCAAGCCAAAACTTAATGGTGGAATCTTGACATGATATAAAGAGATAGAGGAAAATTACCGTGTAACTTTAGAAGCTCTCTCATTCATATTAAATAATAATTTGTGTACATAAATTTCTCTACTGGAATACTTGACCAACCTTCTATAGTATTACATATACATACATACATACATACATACATATATATATATATATATGTAAACATCCAAAAAGGAACCTTTGTCACAAAAAATTACCTCTAAATATCTGATATTTGCTCAAAATGTATAGGCACAAGTAATGAAGTCTAATTTTTATTCTGTAGAGATCAAAAGAACCACCATAAAAGCAAGGATTGGCAGGGCACCTTGTCCATTTTGACAGATACATTTAACATTAATAAGAAAAAGGTCCTTAAAAAGAAGCTTGCATAATGTGGTGTTCGATCTAGCAAATACCTAAATAAATGGAAGCTATTTTCCTTAAATATGTTAAAATGCTTAATGCCACCACAGTAAAAAAAAAAAAGTAATCAACAAAACAACAAGAAAATGAAAGCGCAATGAAAATTTTGCCAAATCTGAATTTTACTGTCCTATAAATAGAGGACTGAATTGAAATATCATACAGCTCTGCCCTTGCTGTCATTTCTAAGGCATCTCTACACCTACAAAACATGGAAAATCTGGCAAATAACTGAAGTAGAGAGAAATTTTAATTTTCTCACTGTCCAGAGTAGAATTGTCCAAAAGCAGTGCCTTTCAGTTTACCAGCATAAATAGAATCATGGTCAGTACTACATGCTTCATAAAGATGAATAAAAATAAGATTATAAAACAAGAAATGGGACAACTCATCCACTGCTGAATAAATGAGCTAAAAGAACTTGTGAAAAAAAAAAAAAACATACCAAGATTTTCTGATCTTGTTGGTAAGGTGTACAGCACAAAAATCTAAGAAAAAAATATTTGTCACTCCCTATTTTACTCTCCTCTTCACTAAGATAATGTTCCATGAACACAGGTAATACATTTACCAAGGATCACTAGCTTCCTTGGGAAGAAATACCAGAAAAATAACAATTAATAGTAACTTACAGAGTTCTTCTCTGTCAAGTGACTGTGCCCCACCTCCGAACAGGCCTTTGAAGAACCCCCTGTTTGGTGCTTCTGGTGTTTCTACAAGAGTGAAGAGTTCACCCAACATCTCCTTTGCAATGAAAAAGAGACACAACGAGGCATAAATTACTAATAAGAATGGAGTATTCTTTTACTTTCAGGATTTATGTAATGGATTTGAATTTCAAAAAAAATATTCTTTAATGGGCATCTGTCTTTGCAAGGTGATGTAGGAAATAAAAAAGTAAAAACATATCAATAAATTTGTCCAAACCATCTGCTTCTGATGGTTGCAAGCTTAGAGCTCATGGAATTCAGAAGCAAAGAAATGCATTCAAGTAAAGCTTATTTGCCCTTCAACCGCTAGGGCAAGACTCCTGACTTTGTTCTATTGAAACTGCATCTACAAATATTTATATCCACATAGCAGTATGAAAGTAGGGCCTGCAACTCTGCTATTTTGTTATTCTATACAACTACCAACCCGAAGCATAACTGAGAATCATTCAAGCTGTTAATACCCCTGAAACATAATAGCCTTCTTCAGGTATCCTAAATTGGCATTCCTCATTTGTGTCAGCACACACCTCCCCAAGTGTCAACTGATCAAGGGAATTTTAACTGCATGTTAAGGGAGGAAATTTCCTGTTGATCAAAATGAAATTAAGCAAGAAACAGATTCAGCTACAACAGAATGGATGAAACAAAAATTTTAGGTAGAAGTGATTCATTCAGAATCAGACTCTACAGTGAGGGAAAACAAAAGGGAAAAAAAAATCAAAGCAAAAAAGCCTAAATGTTCAGCTCGGAATGTATCTAAGAAAAAAATGTGATATTTTAAAAAGAGTTCATTACCTGAAGATTTTCACATGTTTCTTGGCTGTAGGTGAGCCTCTGTATTTCAGTTGGTGAGACAAGATAGAGTGCTTGTCCATTATCAGTGAAGCAGAACGTTCTGGCTATCCGCATATTGGTGAGTGGCAGGTAATATACATCCAACAATGGCCTTAAGCTTGGCAAACTTAAGGAAAGGAATTTAAAAGCCCATTAAATATAGCAGAAATGTCCCTTATTGATCAAATGGCTAATTTTTAAACTGCAATACATAATTTTTTCTCTTCACCATCTGCATGAGTACCACATAAAAAGGTGCCATTTAATGACATTATAGAAGCTCAAAATATCAATTTTTCAAGGTAGCACCTCAAAAGTGAAATTTAAACATCTGCATCACAGATGCATTTAAAAGCATCTTTTAAAATGATAGCCTGAACATATAAATCACAAATTCAGTATTTAATGAATTAGGCATTGCTTAATAATTACCAAGGTATTCTGTTAAGTATCTATGAATAGTTTACAATGAAACATCCTGTCTCTTCTCTCAGGTTAATAATTTCTCCTTGTCTAAAAATACAAGTCTAAAAGATCTCTCCTTGAGAAAATTTAGAAATATGAGTGTTCTGTCAAAGGAAAGCAGAATACAGTAGCCTCAAACAATCTTATGAATTAAGTCCCCCTTTTTTCTCTGACTAGATGTTGAAGAGAAAGTCCTCTTAGAGCAAAGTTTGCTTACCTTGTATTTTCTGATTCTATACACGTAACTGCAGAACTTACTGTATCAATCTACTGCAGAACAGACAGCACACTTAGGCTAGAACAATATTCCCCTACCAAACGTTGCACTCCCTTAACGGGACAAAACACCTAATTTCTTGACAAGTAGAGCCCAAAATACACCACTGTTCTCAAACACCCCCTTGTGAAGTTCTTCTAAAAAAATTACAAAAGTTGTTAGCTGCCAATGTCCCAATAATACAATAAACAGCTTCTACTGCAGACACCATCCACATAAGGTTATTAATTCTAGACACTAAAAAAGCAGCAAAGGGGCAAATAGAAATTAAAACCAAAGAAAGATGTAGTAACCACAACAGTGTTAGGCTGCCTTCCACTGTTTTTTTCTTTTTTTTTTTTGCTTGATGCTGAGATTGCCTTTGGAGGCAAGTTTTAAAAGTAAGAAATAAAAAGCAATATTCTAGTGCAAACATATCACCCAGATATGACACCTCTGCCATGCATGTATCTAATATAAGAACATTCCTAAGAGTCAGTAACAGGGAAGTGTTTTTCTTCAGATCAATGGGAGCATAAAACTTCTTACAGCTTTAAAACACAAAAACATTAGATTAGATAGGACAAGCATGACATCAACGAGAGCATTTTCATTGTTTCTGTTACAGATTTGTTTGTTACTAAGTCCTATCTGAATCTATATTAATAGTTACATACTGGGCATCTTGGGCATGATACAGTGCTCTGACAACTTTACATGAACTGCACGTAAGGTCAATTCCCAGCAGCAATTCATGCTTACAAAATGGAGCTCAGCATTGGAGTCCAACTTCCCCACACAAGGTAACAATTTGGCATTTATAATTTAGTACATATGTAGAGTTATTAGAGAACAAGGTGAATCCTGAAGAAGACAGGACTTGTTTCAATATCTGGTATCTGAACATTACTAAGTTTAGTTTTAATTAGGAAAAACAATACTGTTTGCCCTGCAAGGTGAGCAGCATTCTGGAGAGATGTTTAGAATGCATAAAACATGGGATATACACTAATGGAGTTACAGACTTACATACTACAACTAAAAAAACAAGTTTCAATTGTATTAGTTTTAGTTTTACTCCTAACAACTTCCTAAAGAAATATTTTTTTACAGAATTTTCCAGGCTGAAAGCTTCTTTTGGTAACCTTAAAATAATCTTTTAGGAACTTTACTGGCATTATGTTATAGGGCCATTTTCCACATTTGTCTTATCATCAGGACACAACTAAACTGCAGGGGCAAGTATATACACACTGCTGGTTCAGAATAAAATAGCACTTAGAAATATTTAACATAAAGGACATGAAAATGACATAGGTGACCTCTAAGTAAATTTAAACACTACTACTACTACTACACGTTTAAACTCATAACTTAAATCCCTTACTTTAGATGACTTATTACTATACAACTGCTAGCAGTTGATCTTCCTAGCCTGAGTTTAAGGCCTTTAACACACAAGCAAGCTACACAAGAAAATACTAAGGCATAAGTGTGATGCAAATAGCTGCACAAAACCAGGCATAGTTCTGGTCAGGTACAAGCTAAAGGTCTGATTCAATGCAGTTTTCTCCATCAGGAAGTAAATTCAACTTTTAGACAAACTAAAAGTCATGGACCTATATCACCTTTGTTGAATCAGTGTAGCTTGAGCAAAAGTGGTAAACTCTTTCATTTGTTAAAGATATAACTAATAGGAATGTGCAATCAAAATTATTCAGGCTCAAGTGTTAGAGAATCAACCCTTAGTGAATGTAATTTTTTAAAAATTCATCATCCTGTGGAAAAGGAACCTTTCTGTGTAGCAGAAGCCTATTTCTTTCTATATTTAAGTTACTATGAAGCAGGTCTTACCTAAAAGTCATAATATGTCCATTGGCACAAAAACATGCAAGGCAGATACTGTTACTCAATGACACTATGTCTCCACGAAGAACAAAAGAAGTCTCTGTTATATTTTGCTTATAAATACAGTTCTGGGATGGCAGTGAGATAACTTTTGCTTGCTTTTCTGAACATATCACTGCATATTGGTTTTCACTGATTTCCTGAGAGGAAGAAGGGGATACTGAGACAGGTCGTCGCTTTTTCGCTTTTTCTTTTTCATCTTTATCTTCATAGTGTTCTCTCCAGGTTTCATGTGCTGGTGGGACCAAAGATCCTGTGGTGTCCAAAAAAGCCATTCTCAAGATTGCCCCTTTTAGCCTCAGGATGGTTCCTAGGAAAGAGTAGTTGAGTACATTTCTAAAACAGCTCTCCTAAATTGCTTTTCAAGCTACAAAATATTCCTTTAAGAAGCTAGGAGAGTGGAAAGAACACAAGAACTTCAGTTTGCTGCCCTAGCAAAACAGATGTACAGCAACCTTGGGCATTTATCTAAAAAACAATGAAAAACAATTGTAATCAGGAAAATGTTAAACCAGTTTTCAAGGGTAAAGTGGGTGCATACTCTTTCATTAACTTCAAGGGAAATATATTTGTATTTAAGTTCAGTGTCTCATATACAACTCATTCTCTCCTGATGAGTACACAATATGTTTAATATCAACAATAAATGTTATTAGTCAAAGGCAAGAACCACTTTTTCCTTCAACTGTTTTAGAAACAAACATGCTTTTTTTTTTATTTCTCCCCTGCAGCTCACACTTGAATCCACTTCTCTAGCTTGAAATTAAAGTTTTCCCTCCTTACTGTTCAAATCACTGTCACTGTAAGCCAGACCTTAAGCAAATAAATTTTATTTTACTTTAATTCATTCACACAACATGAACACTTGCTAAGTACAAAATATAAAGCAGTATCTTTTTAAGATTATGCTGCAGATCCAAAGGGGAAACACACTGCCTAGGCTGCAGCATTGTCTTTATGACCAAATGTTACCAAATCTGACCACTGCTGCCAATACCTCACCCAATGGGCACAAATCTCATATATGGTCTAGATTCTTGGGGTCAGGGTGTCGAGGTGACCCCAAGAATATAGAAGTCCTTGTTTCCCAGCCCACGCGGCCAAAGAAGTCTGAATGCGTAGGGTTGGCTTCTCAAGGTTGTTTATTTTTTCTTATGTATAACATGCTTTCTCTGACCTGCTGAGCTCCATCTAGCAAGCTGTCCATGGCATTCTGCGTGCCCCCTAGGGCAGTGTTTACATTTTATATCAAAAACTATGTGTACTATGTTTACAATAATGTGCCAATAGCTATCATTTATGTTAGTGTGTCTCTATCTTAAAACAATACAAAAGTGTCACCATCACAGCAAGACATGGAGGACAAGAAGAAAGAGAAGAAGGTCAGGACATGCCCAAATACCTCTATCTTGTCCCCTTCAACTCCATTCTAAGAACCCCAAAATTCTACTTTTTCACCCTGTGTTAATTTAACTATCACACTACTCAAACCCTTGTGGCTTGTAATCCCTCATACAAAGTTGGCAGTTTTTTCCACAGGCTAAAATCGAAGCCACGGGTGTTTTTGACAACATGCCAGGGTCTCCGAGCCCCCTGCCAGGGTATTGAGACATCCAGGGCATCCAGAAGGATGTCCTGGGTTCCCACATAGATGTCCACTCCTCATCATTCGTACAATCAAATAGCATTGCAATTTCTATGTTTAATAACATCTGCGCAGCAAAACAGACTAGAGCAGCATATTCTGCATGAGACAGGGGTAGCAGGAAAGCTCAATCTACGACTAACAGTCTATCCAATAAACCATTAATACATAATTACAACAAAATCAGTTGCTGCATCAGAAAAAAAAGATACAAGGCCTTAGCAATCCAAATGAACGTATTTATTATTACTATTTCAAGCTACTTGTTCAATTTACAGCCTTAGTTTGCGTTCCCTTTTCTTGCTGCAGGAAAACTGATTGATTCTTACCTCATGACTAAAAAACAGTAAAAGCTATATTTTATGAAATTGTACTTTCCACTTTTCCAAGTTGGAAATTCTGGTAACAAAGTAACCAATCTAGCTTGTTAAACTTACTAGCTAAATAAACACAATATATATTTTTAATTAATTAATAATTGAAAAGAAAACCCCAAACAGTTTCTTAAAAAAAAATGAAGAACAACAACAATACTTTATCAAAGCGTACTTTAGCCTGTCTGCTTTGTACATACCACTAGGAGAAACAATTACTGGCTGAAGAAGTCTTTGCTCTCCTCCTGGGGGTAAGTTCAGTACAATGACAAGCACTGTACCCAGCGTGGTCCCAACCCACAGGCATGGGGAAGGCGATGTGTCGGCCTTTCTTGTGAAAGTCTCACAAAAATGAAGAGCTGAAATTGCCTCGCGGGACTCTTTATCAATGCTAGTTACACTAGAACTCCGGGATCGACTGAAAGAGTTGTCTTTGACATCTGAAAATAAATCAGTATTAATTAAAAAGAATGGAAAATTGGAGGGATTAAGAGAATTTTTTTGTTGTTGTTCTTTAGCATCAACTGTATACTAACTATAACGCTATTGATTTTTGTAGCCCTATTCTTGCTTAGTCATATTTCCTTATTCCCCAATTTCTAGCTGTTTCTTGAGCAAAGCACCCAATATTTGTTGCAGAGGTTGCTTTAGGTAGTTATCATGAACAATTTTAAGGTATATTTCTGTTTTCTAGAGCCAGAGAATTATAGTCATCAAGTGGTACTCCTTTAAAAGGTTGAATTACAAACCTCCCTGACAATTAGCTGATTGAGCAGATGAGAAAAATATTGGCTCCCATGGAACACAGTTAACTAATCTCAGGGTGATATAACTGTTTTACTTTAGGAAATGCAGAGACATCTGCACAGCATGATAGCATGGAACCTGTAGTGACTCACAATACTGTTCCACTTTATGAAACTGTGTGCAGGAGATCTAACAGGCTATTTACACACCCCCAACCTTTTAGGAAGAGGAAAACAAATGCTACCAAATGCCACCTGGTACGCTATGCAAAGCTGAAGATTTCCACTGGGAACCCTGTAGCATAGTGCCAGTAATAGCACTAAAGCTCTTCTGAATGTCATGCTCACTTGTTTATCAACAAGTGAATTCTAATGTTAACAAAACTAAATGTACTGCTCCACTCTTGCTGTATGCTATCCGTAAGTGTGGCAATACCTGATACATCAGCAGATACTGAATTTATCTATGCATTCGCAAATTAATGCTGTACTTTCTTATTTCGTAACTGCAAAGTTTTAGCACAAGACAGCCCTCACCAGCAAAAGTTGGATGCAATTTATATTATGTTTTTTTAAAAAAACCTCAAAAAATCTTTTGAGTAGGGTATAGATGCAATTGACATTTTAAAGCAAGATTAAGAGCTAAAGAACAACATTCAACCATGTACTGTTTGGAACTACTACTATGTTAGTTTCATTAAATTATTGAAAAACTTTCTACAAAGAATGTCTAACATGCATTTGGAAAGCATACATACTAGATTTCAACTGACTAAATACACACATCCACTTAACACAAACAGTGAATCTTCTCAGGAGTTGCCTTATTCCAACAAGGACAGAAAAAAAATTGTCCTGTTGAATTTTAGCTGTCAAATATGAAACAAGAATTATAGCAACTAAATCAATCAGATGTTGACATACTAAGTTTTCACATTAAAAAAAATAAATCCAGTGTAAAACAATGAAAACAATAATTTGTTTTATAAGTATTCTAATGACCACCACCTCTTATGATGCTTATTTTTTTCAGGCTTGAATGGTTTAATGTTTTTTCCCAACGGTTTCAAGGTTTTTTAATTTAATGGTTTTTTTCAACTTCAACATGGATTAATCAGTCTGAATATAATCAATCATACAGTAACTCCAATAAGCATAGCTTTACATGTGCATTTGTGTGTTCTACCTATTTGATTTGAAGAGCATGTGTACAAATTCCGAAGCATTGGAATGGACAGGAGAAAACCAATTAAAACTAACTTGTCAGACATATGGACATTTTTGAGAGTAGACAATCCATTCAGAAAAGAGAACAGAGGGTTAAAAGTTTAATTGCTTTAGTGCATACTATATATCCTCAAGTCAAGAAAGAAGTTTGTAAATGGATTCGATTTAGATGAAGAGGAAGAAACAGCAGCGTGATGAGTCACTACACACCACCAGAAGGATGGAAAGATGAGGCTCTTTTGAGGAAGTAAAGCAAGGAATAGCACCTAGTGGCAGTAGCATCTTAATCACTGGATTAGAACATTGAAAAGCAATGGTATAATGCAAGCAAAGGTATGATCAAGATAACTTCTATTTTAGAAAGTGGAGAATAAATACAGAAACACATAGTTTGGATTTTATCTAGTCAGAGAGGAAAAGGAGCTGGTTAAAGATCTAAAGACAGAAAATTAATTTGAAAGAACAAGATCATGAAAGAGTAGGTTTCAAGAAGCCATGGAAAGAAACAAGAGACAATGATAAGGGTAATGAATTTAGGAAAAAGCATTTCAGTTCTCTCCTACAGCCAGTAGATATGGCCACATAAGTAACAAAAATACAAGCAAGCCAACACTGAAGAACACTATGTAAAAGGTATATCACTATGAGAAAAGATAGGAGGAAAATTAAATGTAACTGCTTAAGAAAGTGATTTACAGACCTGAAAATCTAGAATAATTTTACACAGAACAAAATGAGGTTTCTAAGCACACATATTCACATACAAGCAAAGTCAAAACCAGTCAAAGGCTATTACAATTCAGAAGGTACAAACTATTTTATGAGTTTATCAGAAATGATGTGACAAAAAATCCCTTCCATTTTTTCAGTTGAAGGAACAGCAAATATTAAGTGATGTAGAAAACACTGTAACTCTTTCAAGATTGGAAAATGCTGAAAAAAACTTTCACCATTCACTTTTCACCACTCTTCATTAGGAAAGAGTAACACTTCCAAGTACTTATTGCCATCAAAGAACTGTGAGTAAAACAGTAGAATTACAATTGGTTGATACTTAAGTATAAATGTGTTCGAGTTTGCCAAGTATGAAATTCACCCTACACCAAAATTATCCCTAAACCATTAGTAAACATAGCATGGAACCACAGAAACATATTGAAAAGAGTCATCAAATTCTTCAGCTCTTCTGTGCTAACACGGCCATGGTCATATTACTCTAGTTCCAGACACTGAGCTTAGAAAGATGAGGAAAAATTCCAATTCCATGTGAGATTAACAGAAGCCACATCAGGTTTAGATAACATAACCTAAAGAAGAAGAAACTGAATTCTGTAATGAAAAAAAAAAAAATCTATAAAAATGAAATTAGAGATATGATGACAGATTTCAACATTAAAAAATGACTAAAAGAGATAGGGAGTACATGTTATCCCTGTTTATCATGGAAAAGACAAAAAAAAGTTAACATGGAAGCAAGGAAGTTGGATTCAATAACAGGAAATCTGTTTAATTAGACTATACAGCATTGAAACTTTGTCTGGTATATTTCTAATAAACTTTTTTATTGGAGGCTCATGAATAGATCAGAGGTTAAATTGTCAAAATATCTGTATCCCTGCCAAAGGATCCTTGCCAATCCTTGGATAAAGAATATCTGAGAATTGCTTCCAACTTAACATTTCTTCGAGAGGGGCAAGCTGTAATTGTAAATCAGGGTGGTCCAGCTCAGTTTCAGAATATCCCAGTGCCACAGACTTGTCCCCTTGTCGACAGCAGCAGCACCTGGCAAACACACAGTGCTACAGCTGCCATCTGATCCTGGCTGTCTTCTGCTGGGCTGATGGTAGCAATTCTGCTGCAGAGAGAGGAGCAAGCTGTGGCAGGCAGAAGCCAGATGCATTTATTACTGTAGGTCTACAGTTGTCCCCCATCATCTTCAGAGAAGAAGTCAGAGGAGCTGGATTTGATCTGATTAACAGCTGGCAGTCGAAGTATTTAAAAAACCCCAAGCAACTCATTTGTACATTGTTTTAGTTAGGCGACACAATGATCTTTAGTACTACAGACCTCACAACTGAACTGATCCTTATTTTAAAAGTTACTGTGTGTTTTCAAGAAAAATTCTCAGACTGGTCATCCATCTAAACAGCTATATATTGCTTTACTTTAGAGAGAGTGGTCACAAGACAATTAACATTTGTAAAACTATACCCAACTATTTGTTGGGAGCACCTCAACATATCCTGTTAAGATATTTAATTTTTCAATTTAAAGTGTATCAGATGGTCCTAAACAGGCAGCAGTTTTCCTAATAAGCTGTCTGCTTATTCATGCTTTTGCTATCACAGCATGACTGATAAAGTGAGTGACAGATACCTAAAAATTATGATCAAAGTGTGATAAGCCGTATACAGGAATTGCAGGCTTACCTTATGATGACAGCAATGACATTTTGTGCCTGAGAGTCCCCAAAAAGAGTGGAATTAAAATTTTATTTCTACACTTCAGATAAATGCAACATAAAGTAATGATAGCTTACATAATTTAGACCTCTTACTTTAACAAACTCACATTCAGTTTTAGTAAAAATAAAATCAACTATATAAACTTACCTAAATCAGGCTTTAACTCAGTTGGCAAACTTAGCTTCCTGGACATCTTTGCTGAAAAGTGAAGTATATCTTTTTTTTAAAAAAGAATAAACATAATTTTGCTGGTCCTTATTTGCTTCTTTTCCAATATTTAATATATAATTTATTACGTTCATTGAGGTACTTTAAAGGATTTCCACTAAAGCAGAGCCTCACTTCCTCAAGTGAGGGGTGCAAACTAGGTCATGGAAGACAGCAAAACCCCTAAATACAGCATCTTATGACTTTTGCTGAGCTTGATTTCTCTTCAGGCAGGACTTAATGGATTGGATGAACTTGGCTTTGGCTCAGCTTCAAGTTTTAACTCCTCAGGTGAGAAGTCAGAATTGCAAGGATGTGCACTGATTCTTACAGTTACAAAAACTTAAGATCCCACCCCCTTTTTTATACCCTACTTTCTAATCAAACCTGGGACATTTAAAATCGAAAAAAAGAATTTGAAATTACTCTAAAATTAATACACATGTGTAAAAAGCTAATCACCTGAGAGAAAATCCACAACCTGAGAAGAATGAAGACATTACATAGAATAATCATCAAATCAGCAGCATACAAATGCTTGTAACACATTCAAAAATCCAGAAAGATTTTTATAATACTGCTCAAGTGAAAAAAAGCACTTCAACTCATTCTTGACTTAGAAATTCTTTTTATAGGAATGGAAATCTTGCAGTCTGTTTAAACTGCAGTACAATAAAAACAAATGCTACTACAAAAACCATCACAAACTAGTAGGCATACATACCACTTCCAACTTGCTTTCTATAATTACTGGAGAAAAAAAAAATTGATCCAGTTCATCTGCTAGATCAGGACTACAGTCTAAATTCATTTCCCAGCCACATGGTTCAGTTTTGATGTATCATTAAATTCTTTATGATCCTGCATGGGTAATACTTCTTTTCATAAAGTAGGTACTGAGCTTAGCCTCATAATTCTAGGAGTACCTTGTAATGTATCCCACTCAAAGCAGCCTGAATCCTGCTTCTTTTCTCTGTTAAAACTGGAGCTACCTCATTCTAATTATCACTTTAACAGAAATCATTCCAATTTCTACATATCCTGAAGAATGTGACTTAAAGTTAGTTCCACTCCTTCCAAAAGTGAAATACTTCACTGTATCATCAATTATGCTCATCAATAATGCAAATTCTAGTTATCTGAATAGTTGAACAGTTTTATTCCTGTCATACATCATAAAAATTTGAGAACAAGACTCCTGAAATAATCTTCTAATTTCCTTTATATGTCAATGTTAAAAGTATGCTTGAATTAAACTGAAATTACTTACTCTCAGGCAGAAATGCTAATCACCTATTTTAGTGCAGGCTGAAACTGAAAAAGGCAGCCTGACTATATGTTTTCTACCCTCATCCTTGCTTTAGCACTGGCAAATACCTAACTTAATGGTGAGGTTAAAACTCATCTAAATGAGGTTTCTGCCAACGGTTGATTCCAAACAAGATCAACTCCTGTTTCAGATCAGAGCTCAGAGACAGGAAGAACAGAACACCTGGGTACACAACAGCACTAATGACAAGGAGTCCATCTTTTTACTATCAGCTTGAACTTAAATCAGCTTCCAGAGAGATCATGAAATCTCATCTGGAAAGGTAAATTACAAGATGGGCATTCCTCAAAACACTTTTTTTTTTTTTTCTGTTAGACATTTAAATAGTAAGAGCTGAGATACTGAACAAAACCTCAAGTATATACTCAGAAAATAACTGGAGCTATTTTTGGCTTCTAACAGCTTCACCATGTGTAAATAACCTATTTAACTAATTGAAGACCAGTATAGTCACTCTTGGCTTTTCAAATAGAAACATTTGGCACAATCTTAACAACTGGGAGAAAACTGACAAAAATAAATTTCAAAGTCACAGATAATATAACATGTAATAGCAAGTATAGGCAAATGTGTTGGATTCTGAGAGCCAATTCAGTTTTAGCTTTTTGTTCCTTAGTGAAAGGCCAGCTGTGTGAACTAGGCTGGTAAGATAAAACAAATTTGTCAATTTTCAACATACACTGAACTATGCCTCATTAATAGGAGAAGAGGATACAAGAATTGTTAAAAAGGATATAATTACTGGAAATTGTGAATTACTGTGCTATGCAAAAAAACCCCAACGTTTCAAAACATATGTTAATGTGTCAGAAACCTCCATAATTCAAATGTAAATGAGAAATAAGAACCTATTCCAACAGCAATAGTGCCATCTTGTGTTTAAACAAAAAACCGCCTAAATATGCAGTAAGCAAATAGGAATATTTCACCAGCTAAGCCCTTTTTAACGAACACTAGTTACTCAGTATAAAAAAAAAAAAACCTGCTTGCATTCACATTGGCTTAAATTTTACAATTTTTGATAAATTCAGGGTTTTTTATGCCTCAGATGAAAACAAGCAACATGCTAGATACCTTGTACAAAGCAAAAGATACAAATCAGAAAAATGGAAGACACAGGATGGAGATCTACAGAGAGAGATCTCAGTGTCAGGCTTTTCACTCCAGCTGTGCAACAGGGCAGGGGTGATGCTGACTGCTCCTGCTGCACGTGGCTGACTTCAAGTAGTAGCTGTCATACCAGAGTTCAGTATCTCCCTTGGGAGTGGTGGTTGCTGCAGCATTTACAGACCAGAGAGAGATCTGGGAGCTGTTGTGCTCCTCCTGGCATAGGCTGCTCAAGGCAACAGTGACTGTTCTGCCTGGGTTTAGCCCTGCATTTAATATTTATCTATATCAGAAAACCTAGAGTAATACATAGGTGCACACACATGTTCTGTCAATATATATAACTAGGTATCATATTAGAGAACTGTCCAAACTCAGGGATTCCTGGAGATTTCTCACAGGTCAGGCTTGGGAAGGTACGTGTTAAAATATGAAAGACTTTCTTTCCATAACATGTTAAGTGTCAGTATAGAAGGAACAACCTTCAATTCAATGAAGAAAACCTGAAGCCTGAGAAGGCTTCTCAATAGGAAGCTGTAGCTAAGAAGCAACAGTTACATGTAATTTGCAGTGAGTTATCCTGATCTGATACTTTAAAATGTATAGCACATCAGTTTGAAAGCTATACAGTGACTTCTCCTTCATTCCTTTTATTTTAAAATAAAATTCTAAAGATTATAAAAGACACGTATCTTGGAACTTTGACAACCAAGAGAACAACTCATAAAGCCTATTTCATATAACATCACATGAGAAATAACTAAGCAGCTTAGAATTTTTTAGAGACACCAAAGCTCCCTAATTATTCTATATTTGACAACTACACAAAGTGAAATATTTACATTACCAATTGACTAATGTTGGAATCTCTAAAATTCACATGAGAATAATAAAACCATTTCACAAGAAACTGTAAGAAAACATGTACTTGGATACATCAAAAATTAGATCAAAGTATTAAAAAGACATTAAAAGAAACGGTCTTTGACACTGGGGCAAGTAAGAACTTATTATGAACATCTTAAAATTTGATTCAATGAAAACAGGTGTAACATTCAGTTATTATAGCAATGTTTGAAAAAATTAGATATACACTTAGAATGTAAGAAATGTGAGAAACCTCTGTCAGTACTAACAGCAGGGATCACAAAAGTTTGGAACTAAATCTACTCTGCTTAAGTCTGTTTACTAATACTCTTTGCAATTATTTTTAGATTTGTAAAGTGCAGGAAATAAATAAGACAAATTTTCCTGAGAATTGTTTGACACATATGCTACTAGAACAGTTATAAAGGTTTTTAAATCTACCATATTTTGCAGGCACCTTTACTAAAGATTTTTCCAGAAATGGTTGTTACATCTTAACTTCCAACACAATTTGTAGCTATAATATGTAACCATATGTATCTCTTCATTCCAAATACTTAATTAACCAAATTATGAGTAAAACAGCTGAAGATTTTGCTTCCACTGAAGCTGGATCCCAGTGTCTTTCTATAAAAATGACACAGCCTTCGAAAATAAGTACTTCCTACCAATTCTTCTTCCTGTAAATTCATTTACATTTAGTATATTCCTTCATATTACTTCACAGCATATTGTTAATACCTTCAAGTATGTGGCATTCATAAGAGAATGGGCTGGATTCAATAATGGCCACAGTACTTTCTAAAATTTCTAGAAATGCTTAGTTAAATCAACTATCTCAACATCTCCAAGGAAACAATTAACTATGATTTTTTCGAGGTTTATCTTTGATGCAAACAAAAGGGAAACATGACCCAAAAGCAACACATTGACAACAGGTCTTTAACTTGATTTACTATCCATTCCTTAGCACAGAGCATTCACAGTTGTGTATTTAGAAGAAGGCAACAAACCAGACCAACTGATCTAAATGTTGGTGCATGAAGCATTTGCATATTGTTTTACAGAAATCTGCAGAAATGACAATGCAATAAAGTGATACATTGACAATGGCTTCATGTTTATAATTGTGTGTGTGACGTTATCACCTTGCAGCCCTACCACTGAAATGAAATTACTTCACACTTTGCTAGCAGCATTCTCTTGCTTCTTGCTCCCATGTGGCAAACACAGGAGTGATATTAACAGCAACTGAAATCACCAATGGAAATGAATGTAATTCTGTTTTGCACCACATTTAGCAGGTTGTATTTTACACATTGACAAGGAATGGAAAGAACTTGAGCTGATTGCTCTGTGTGCCAGTGCAGAGAGCTATAACCATGTCATATAAATCAAATACATCAAATTCATCCCTGAGAACACAGTTGATGGCAAATAATTTTGTTTCATACAACAGGATGTTTTTGATGACAGTGACATATTTCACAAAACTCATCGTCCATGCACCCTTGGTTATCAATTCAGTTTAAAACAATGAAAAGCAAAAACATGCAACTATTACCACAGGAAAGATGTTTTATTTACATGAAAGAGCTTAAAAGTAAGTTCAGAAAGAGCTAGAATGAGCATGTCAGATAAGCTATATTAAACATGGTAGCAAAACAACCACATTCAGTGCACAGCAAACCACTCAAATGGAGGAAAACGAAAAATAAATAATCATCTTTAAGCATCCAATAAACTGTGCAAATTTCATAAATCACAGTCTAACTTACACCCTGAAGAATGCATTGCTTATAAATAAATGTTTTGCTTTTTTTAGCTGTGAAAAACATTCCTAATACTTTCAGTTGAAAGGCTTCCAGCTGAAACAGCTCTGAATGGCTCTACAGAAACCTCATTGGCATACTTTATTAATGCTCTAACATAACTCTTTGAAAAGAAGTGAAAAAAAAGATAAAAAAGAAGAGGTCACGGTCAAATTTTCCATGTGTTTTGCACAAAACAGTGTGTTTTATGTTCAAAAGAGACAAAAGGGAAACATTACCTCAAAAGACATTAATATAACATGCACAAGATTAGGTGTTGTTTTTCTCAACCTGAACATTAGGTTCTAGTTACCCTGAATTTCCTTTAGGGGAATTAATGCTCATGTACAAGACACTAATTTCTTTTCTAATTACAGATGAATTCACATAATGTATTATTGACAGCCACTTGCTTTCTTGACATATTTAGACATTTGCTGCCCCAAAATTAATTTTCCCTGCCATTTCTGTTGCCACTGAAAGAAGGTCTCAACATTGAGGAAAATATATACAGTACTTTCTCATTCTGTACTTCAAATTTCAAAGATTACTTGAAATCCTTGAGGAGTACTTTCTCATTCTGTACCTCAATTTCAAGGATTAAATTGTCATACTCATGTTTGTCTCCCTCAATTTTGAATTATTCTTTGCCTCAAATACTGAAATATGATGAAAGGGATTAATATTTTAGGATAAAATTTAAATTGCCAAACAGAAAAACCAAAGGGAGACTTCAGGAAAAGAAATCTCTTTCTCCCTTGTTTCAAGCTATGCTTCCACACAACCTGCGATATAGTAGCTTAGCAACCATTTTTACTATATAATTTCAACCTAAACTGACTGACTGAAGAGATAAAATGAAATTATCCTACAATGATATACTAATTTGCTGAATGAAAACAAAACAAACATTAGCAAAGTGATTCTGCAATCAAAGTAACCATATCCCAGTTAAGGAAGAGGAGTCCCTTTCCCAAAGTTAAATCATACAGCCTCTTGCTTTCATTTATTTAATGAGACAGTTGCCAGAAGCAGAGTTATTTTCATTTCAGCCATGAAAGGGTTCAATCTACCTGCATACAACATATCCAAAGGCAATTTTGTTGCCAAATTAAGACACAAGTCTAGAGTTGGTAGGGTATTGCATCATTGTTGGATGCAGGAAAGTAAACAGTCCTGGAACAGCAGTAGGGAATACTTTATATATACAAGCCAGTCTTCTTCCAAATGAATAAATTCAACTTTTATAGTACCTCATTCCTGACCATAGCCATGTGAAAATCTGACCATTTGGCTGTGAATACAACATATAAAAAAGAAATGGCATCAGCCATACATTCCCAAAACCAGTGCACGTTGGCAAAAGCAGTGGAATCATGTTGTGACTTGCATAGACTGAACTCTTACTATGTATCAGAATTTCACCCATCCAGAAAAACAGAGAAGTGCAACTGCAAAATCAGAGAATTTGAATCACCAAAATCCTTGATTTTTTTTTTTTAAGCAGCCCATAGAATTACCAATTAGCATAAAGAATGAAAGAATTAATAACAGAATGCATTGAAATTTGACTGTTATTTTGCCTGTTTTTTTGCTGGGTTAGTACTGCATAGATTAAGGCACTGAATTAGAAAGAGTAGATTTTTTTCTAGTTCCTACCTATGTCATTGGTTACCATCTTGGAAAACTTTCTGCTTTTGGTCTTCACTGTAAATAATATTATAATAAAAAAAATCAACTTAAGTGTATCAAAAGGTGAACTAAAGAAAAAATAAGACTAAAGAAAAGAAAAATACTGTACCCTTTTCTATAAAATTATTCATTTTTTGTTCATCATCAGAATTGTTTGGTGAACCAGAACCTACAAGTGAAGACATAATGAAATGGATATACATTTGACATGAATGAAGGGGATATATCTTTGACACAAAAATCAATGTGTACACTTAAAATATACATATATTACACAATATATGTATAAATATACAAAATTATATACAGGATCTGAGTTTAACAAAGATATAAAGAAAATATCAAAATTATCAAATACTGATATTAATATCTGTAGCTGTATTAGATATTATAAAGCACAAATTGCTATATACACAATTCCGACATATTGGAATTAGCCACAGAAATTATAATGCAAGGTACAACACTCCACATTGGAGTGAGTTTATTGCTAGAAATAATGTCCACATTGAGCAAATGTTTACACTGAATAACTAAATGGCTCTACTAATCATTGCTCCAGACACAGAGATTAGCCTAAGTTATGATTCACAAAACACAGCTGTAACAATAAACACAAGGCCTATAAATCTGTTTGGGTTTTTTTTTTCCAATGCAGTAAATTATTATTGGACCACAGTTCTTCAACTACTCTGCAGACAACTCTGATCCAATTGTGCCACCTGGATTTTTTTGTATCCCAACCCTGAAAAACTGATCTTGGCAACAGACCACAACTTCAGGCTTACCACTGTCATTAAATTAAAACCTTGCCAGGAAATTAAAACAATTAATCTAAAAAAATTTAAAATTTAATTGGATTTTATATTGTGGAAATGTAAAACCAGTCTAGAACACAAGCATTTTGGCGCTTCTGAAGACAAAATCTTGACAGTTTAAATGCTGTACAATCTTTTTGGTCAGATAAACGCTCCCAGAGTCTAAGCCTATTACTGCTTGACATCTATAGAAAAGGCAGGATGTAAGACTATTCCTCCTGCATTTTCACAGTATTTCTACAGTTCTGTGTAAGTGAAACTGTAGGATACTCTCCTAACTTGCATAGGCAGGCAGTCCCTTTCACAGTCCTGTCAGTTATATAGCCACCCACTGGAGGAAGCCTAATGGAAGTTACCTTCCACTTTGCTTTACGTGGACATGGAAAGGTGGATTTGAGCAATTGCAGACTTCAATCCAAACACTGACTGGTGTCTTTCACAGATTACGTTGTAACAATGAATGCCAATAAGGCATTAAATTGCCAATCCCATCCTCAAATCTAAGAGCTAGTAATACCCTAACATTTTGTGTTTGTGTATTTTCCACTTAACTAGAAAGCCCCTAGACTGCAAAAAGTTTCCTTAAATTTTGTCTCCATCCTTCTTCTCAAGCTTGCCAATATTCTGCAGCAAATTTCTCAAAAAGGTCCTCTCTTACCTCTGAAAGTTAAATGCCACTTTCAAGCTTGTTTCCAGTCTTGTGCTTTTGCCCAGAAAAGATATAAAACTCAAACCAAACCTAAGGAATTACAGTTCTTCTCTCTTCACAAACATTAACAAATTATTTCCAGACCAGGGTGGTGCATCCAAGATTTTTTTTAAAGGAAAAGTTGAGAAGTCTACCACAAGCTTAATCTCATTCACTGAGAGCAGAGGACAATTACGGGAAGCAAGGCACAGTCCAGCCTTGCTACTAAAAGTTTCTATTTTACAGGAGAATGCAGTGGTTATATTCCCCCTCTATCTTTTGTCCATTCACTATTTTTAATACTTTAGGCATTATTTTTTAACCTTCTTCAGCTCACACTCAAGCAGGCAGGAGGAAGGGAGGGGAAGCCAACTGTTAAATTTAGGAGTTTTCCATAAACCTTAATTTTTATCTTTGGAGTTGCCTTAATTACACTGTTGCAGAAGTGGTGAATTGAGTATTACTCCACTTCAACACCCAGTTATGAAAGAGTGCTCTTATTTAAACAACACAGTGTTTTAAGTGGCATAAGTTAGGAGTTGTTTGGGCTAACATTTGCGTGATTCTGGAGCAGGGGGGAAACAATGATACACATTAAAGGTTATGATTCATTAGCTGTTAATTGCAGACATTTTATAGCAGTGTTCCAGAACCTAGATTTAGCCCAGACTTTTAAGTGGGGTCAAAATTAAATACCATAGTGAATTGATAACTCTGCTCAACCTTGACAGACAAAGGATTTATTGCACCTGCAGCAATGCACAGCAAATTGTTTACAGGCATTGGCCTCAATATGTAAAAATGAAATAGGAAACATGCACTTTATTCTCAACAACATAAAAAAAGCTTTCATTATAAGAAAAGCTTTCATTATAAACTATACTGAAGTTGATGACTTCAGCATGCCAATACTTAGCAACACAGATTTGTCATGAAATCACATCTTTGGGTAAGTCTTTTAATAAAAACTCACAGCTAGGTTTTGTTTTAATTTTAAATAAATCAAATTTACTCTAAGAAGAGCTAGCAAAAATGAAAATGACATTGATTGATCTAGAGGAGTGTTTTGCACAATTTAAAAGCAACATCAAAAGACAATTGTCAAATTAGAAATTAAAATTTATGTTAAAATTTCAACTAGTGCTACAAAACAATGTTTTGGTTTGTTACGCTTTCAGTTTGGCTTTGAAAGATCCAGGCTACAATAGAAAAGGAACCTATCTTTAGACTCCCATCTTAATTAGCATTTTACACTGCATACTACTTTACGTGCTTCATTTAAATCCGCAGTTGAGTCCTTTTAACTTGAGTAGTTTTGAATGAAACAAAATGACATCTTTAAAAGTCCTCAGAGCAATAAGTAAACATAAGTGACAATTTTTAGCTACTACAAAAACTATTCACTCTATACATTGACATGCATTATTAAGTATTTACATGGTTATAGCCTCAACTAGCCCACATGAAAATAATAAATCTTGAAGGTTTCATTTAAAATATTCACATACAGCAGTAGCAATTGGAAAACTAAAAACAAAAAAAGAAAAAAGGGTGCAAGAGGAGGCATATTAAGTAAGGAACTCCTACTTTCTTAAGATGCTGGTGTCTGAGGACCTCTGATCCACAGAAAAAATAGTAATATCCCACTTATGAGGAAGCAGAAGTAAATTTGCTCAGAAATAATCTCTACCACTTTTGAGGAATACAAAACACAATCACATGAACAATTACAGGAATTTGTGCATCTCTTGTCAATGCTTCAAAATTCCCTTGTGCAGTATATTCCCTGAGGCATAAATATTTCAGTCTATTCTCTCTTCAACAATCTTTATGACATATTCCTATTGCATCTCTTAATTCAGCCTTGTTTTAAAAATGTAGTTGTGCAAGATAGCAAAATTTATGACAGTTCCACCAGTTTGTGAGAGGACAACAGGTCTTATATAATTATTTAACTAGTAAGTGTTAACTTCATGCATGCCATCTTCTGGGAAAATAAGAAGCTGAAGATCAGGGAAAGTTATGATTACCTGACGTGGGTGACTTGCAGCGGTCTTCTGGCACCACTGTACCTTCATTTATATCACAAAGACCTGCTGAAACACAAAAACAGTGTATTATAAATACAGTTCCCATTTTATTTTTACTTCCACTGCAGTCAGGAACTTCATTTCTTATTAGAGATAAACAGCCAGTTGTGATAGAATTTCTGTTACATACTGCTTTTCTTGACATTATCCACAGTAACTGTAGAGTCACTTCATACTACTAAAGTTTTCTTTGCAAAATATAATCAATAAATTTCAGTGAAAACCTCTATACTTTCAGCCAGACAAACTTATCAAAACAGTTAATTATTTACATGGTACAGGTATATATTAAGCCCAGACACAATTTCTTTAAAAAAAAAAAAAATCAGAGTTAAATTAAAAATGTAATTGTGAAAGAAAATAATATAAAAGAGGGTCTTGAAGATTACAAGCACATGATACGTGAAACTAGAGTGCCTTTTTTCAAACTACTTTTCCACTGCTGCAGTGATATGCCTTGTATTTGCCAATTTGTATTGCCAAGTTAATTTTCCATAAAAACTCCTTATTGGTGTCACTTAGAGAATTCAGGTCTTGGGGTGTTTAGATAGGTGCTCTCCCTTGCATGGAGGAATTTCACTAAATTTCTTACATCATCAAATCTGATCAATTTGAAAAACTGCAGTATGTTAACATCTGAAAGCTAATTCCTTTCATTCCAGTGAAGGAAATAAAACCTAGTTATACACAATCAGATGCAAAAGATGGAAGCTGCCTCAAAATTGTCCTAAATATTATTCCATTAAATAATTTAAAAGTATACAAGAAATTTTTCTTTTTTTCTTTTTGACAAGAAATTGCTGTCAGGACTGCACACAATTAAGAGAAGCGCATTTTGTTGATATTTTAAGGTTAGTAATACATTTCAGGTTTATATAATGAAGCTTTCCTACAGAAATTTAATTATGTGATACTAAGACAAACAAGCATGTAATACTGAACAGTAATAGCTAAGAAATATTTGCTAAAATTACAGAGTTTTGCATGCACACAAATATTTCCAATACTCAAAAAGTTTGAGTGGCAATGGTAATGGCTAAAGCAAGAAAGGTATCACATGGAAAGCCTGTCTATACAATTGCACACTACACATTCACAAGTGCCACCTGTACATATCTGTCAAACAAAAATACAACAGCTCTAGCTCTACTTCATCAAAGCTTAAAAAATTTCCAAACATTAAACCAGAAGTTAATAGTTTAAAGGGGAAAAAGGTTCTCTGGAAATAACATATCAATGTGGAACACATTGAAAGTATGTTAGATTAACAGTTCCATTTATCCAAAATAGTCTCTTTTAAGATTACTAAGAGCATGAATAGCTTAAACCCCAAAACTCAATGACTAGAATTGGCAAATGACCCAATTTGAATTCTAAAATGTCAAATGAAATTCCAGGTGGAAGCTATATCTTTCCAATACACAGAAGAAAGAAAAGAGCCATTTATTTAATCATCTGTCAGTAAATCAATTAACACTATGGGATAACCAGAGCTTTACATCACAGTTTTAAACAGGCATGGGAGACTAAATGTTTTGACCTAGACAGGATTATTTAAAAAGATTTCTGAAAAATCCTAAAGTTGCTTTCACAACAAGAAATACAAGTTTCAGATGATAGTTGTGCTGGGAGGATAAACCCATATTGTGCTCTTAGAAGTAGTTGCCCTCTCAGGAGCCAAACTAAACAAATTCACACATGCAGTTCGGGAACACAATTTCCTCTTTTCCAATAAAGGTAATTCTTTACCTTCAAAAGAAGAGTTTAACTTCTTGTACTAGTTCTCCTATGAAAATTCATTAATTGACAGCAATAATCTTTAGCCAAGAATGAAGACACCTGCACACTTGAATTCTTTGCAGGAACTCTCAATGCTATACTTTGATTAATATACATCTTAATTAATATGAATAAGTGTGCATTATGGTAATCATTATGGCATATAAATCTTGGATATCTGTTCATAGCCATTACTGCTATTACTTCAGAGAGAAAAGGAACAGGAATAGATGAAAAGTAATTTTAGCTATGATTGTATAGGTAATTAAACCAAGCAGAGTATAACAAAAATGATCTAAATTTGTGAACTAGGAGGCTCTGCTCATGACCAAGCTGAAGAAACTTGCTATTCATCTTAAAACCCCAGATATCCTGATGGAAGCACTGGCAGCAAGACAGCTCTCCTGGAAAAATTCTGTAGAAAATTGATCCAAGACTATCTGTTTCAGAAATACAAAAACTGTATCCTTCTATAACACCAGTATATGTACAACTGACCTTTTAATAAGCTTTTAGTTTACCTCTACAAACTCCAGAAGCAAGAAAATTAAAAACTCTCCAAATTGCCAAAAATCAAAGAATGTCATTAAAGACATCATTACCATGCTGGATTAAAAGCTCCACAGAACTACACCTGAAATTAACTGATATATAAAGTTTCATGAGACTTAGTTTTTTGCACAAGCTTTAAACACACATCTCAGAAGTACCTACAACTTTACTAGAAAATAGAAAAAAATATTAAAAAATTAAAAATTATAACTAAAACTAACTTGATATGATGTAAAACTTAGAAATAAATACAAGCTGAAAAACAGGATCAAAAAAAGATCCCCAAGCCCAACAACCAAACTTTCTGATACAGTTTCAACCTAGGCTGATGTCAGTCACAGCTGATGTTGGTATCATGACATTTCAAATAGTGCATGAAGGAGGAAGGGAAAAAAAATGACCAAGCAACTCCAGAAGAGTTTTGGGCATATATTTTATTCCAGTTTGTCTCAACCCCACTTTTTGAATAACTCATAGATTACTGTCAAAAAGCTTTTTGATATAAAGTAAAAACTTTAAAAAGTCACATGCATGTAAAAACTGCTTCAGTTTTGTCAGAAACCTAAACTGTCTCTGGTAGAACTAAGAAATCCTAACTTTTAAAGAGTTGTTCTAAATTGCACTAATCAAAAAGTCACATGAAATCTTGTAACTCACCAACCGTAATTTGCAAAAAAAGAGTTATGATTCATGTTTTCTGTGAACTTATGGAACTAAGCAGGAAGAAATAACAGCTATATAAGTCTTGGTGTTTCATCATGAAATTATGACCTGTCTCATTTTTTTTATCAGTACTGATTTAATGACTCCTGCCTTATTTAGCAAAGAGTATATCAAGGAAATGTCGCCTAACAGTGTAAACCTCCAACGTGTCATCGCACCATAACCTTTCACTTACACATTTCATGTCTTTGGGCACATGGCCAAAGTTGATTTTCTAGATGCTCCCCCCTCACTATTAGACTCTAAAGGCAAACGTTGATTTTGCTTTTAACCTTGACAAGCACCTGATGACACTGTCTGGCAGGCCTTAACAAAACACATATACTGCATGCTTCACAAACTATATATTGCCACCCAAAACATGTGAGTAGTATACCTGGTACGAATCACTGATAAATTCCAAAACACGATCCCAACTGGGAGCTTGTATCTGTAGAGCTAGCCTGAAATGACATTTTACAGTCTAGCTAGTGTAGAGAGCCTTGTTTCTAATTAGATGCTGCTTTAAGACGGGAATCTGAATTTCTTTTCTGAGTAGAAAAAATAAGATGACAGAGAAATACATCATATTCTTGCAACAAAAGAGAAGGGAAAAAAGCTCACGTTTCCATTCATATTTTAGAAGATATGTAACTCTTACTCTGTGAAATTTTTTAAAAGATGCCTTGGTAAATTTTTAATTGTTTGATTAAGGACATACCATTTACTAAATCTTAAGTACGATGGCAGCTACTGATAATCTATTGAATTGATATTTTATGCTGAAACATTCAGAATATCCAGGTTTTTAATGAGGAAGGGCCAATCCTTCCTGCCTTTTCTGGACGTGGTTGAAGGCACAATAGCAATATGCTGCTCTGTTGCAGGCTGCCTGAATGCATATGTAAGCTAATAAGATTTTTTTTTCCTTAAATACACTGTTGTTGTCTCAAAGAATAGGAATTTTCTAAACCAAACATTAGATAGAAAACCACTTTTTCTAGGAAGATTTAAATATTAAGTACTAGTACTCCCTGAAGATTATTAGTAGTATAGCCATTGAAAATATCTTATTCATAGATAAAAATAATTTTGAATTATTAAAATAGAAATGTTTTCAAGATAGAGATTCAATGAAGGCATGTCTTTCAAAGGAAAAACAAGGAAGCATAAGCTCCTTGCATTTTTGTATACACTAAATGCAGAAAGTGAATGTCCAAGAAAGGGAGAATGCAAAATCCAAAAGTGTTCTTACTATCTTATATAGTTCCAATCCTATAAATAAATCAAAGGGTAGTACTTAAATGTAAGAGACTCATTATTTGTGGAAAATTACTGAAGCAATTATTGAAGTCTGGGCAACACATACACTGAAAGAACTACAAATAATGAGAAATGTTAAATGATAACTAAAGATATTATTTTCAGTTTTTAAAATGACTGTTGCTCCATTTAACCCAGATACTGTCAGGATGGTAAACAGAGAATTACATGGTTATGAAATTAATTCTCGGGTACAAAACATGTTTAAACTTATTCCTAAATAAAATAGTCCAAGTAAATTCACCTTTACAATATTCACTAGTTTGAGGATTTCTACCCATATTTTTCTTTTTTTCAAAACAATAATGATCCTGGTTTTCAGTTCTGTATCATCTTAAGGTGGAGGCATTTCTTTTATGCCTAGCTCCCTTTCTGCCATGACAGTAGAGGAGGAAAGACTATAGAGAAAGCAGTATTTGGCAACTGAGACTATCCTCTGAGATGTATTTTTTTTTTCAGTTGGGGGAAAAGAAATAGCAGAACTAAGACTTGGGCCACAATTTCAAGTTTGTTTTGCAGTTTTGTTCATTTGTTGTCTTTCTTTTTAAATTCCATTTATACAGTAGTTTAACCTGCTCTACTTCATTTAAAAAAAGGCTGAGATTACCTACCTCTGCCTGATGGCTGGAGAAAACTGGTATCCTAAGAAAAGGAACAATACTATGCTTTTAAAAAATAAGCTTTACGTTCTCCAGATTCTTGGATGCTGTGAATGATGTCGTAAGTCAGACTCTCTCAGGTAATTCATGGTTCTGATGGCTTATCTTCCTCACACAGATACCTGAACTTCAAAACTGCTTGGGAACTGAACAGGGCTGTTCACAAACACCTCTTAATCCCTATAAACAACATTTTTGTAAAAGTAACTTTTCACTTTTAGAAGAATAATCTCTCTGCAATCACAATGTCTATTCTTATCATTGCTACTAATACTCTAAGTCTGGACTTCTGAAGCTTTTTCCACCAGAAAGGGAACCAAACAAGGAAAGTTTCTAGTAAAATAACTGTATTTGTGCGTAAGATCTTAGCTGTATAAACATCAGCAAATTCTGAGATAGGATCTCTTTTTGATTTTGAGATTTATTTATTCAAAAACACAAAATACAGAGACTATTATGGTTGCGTTTTCCCTTTAAATTTCTTTTAAAAATATCATGAATGAGAAATACAATGGATGCAGGTTGGATTGAAATCAGTTTCTATAAGTAAAACAACTACTTAAGTAGAACTAAAGAAAATAATTATGGTGAGTGAAGAAAACAAAAAAAATCAAGTTCAGATGCTCAAACAATATTTGAATGCCATGAGATGACTTACTTATATAAGAGGTGCGAAGCTTTTTCACAGACTCTGAATATAAGTTAGAAAGGCCGCACATGCAAGAAGCCACAGTCAGCATACCTTCATGAAGCAATGAGAAAAGGAAAGACGGAGACACTAACAGTACATTTGAGACAGAAAAGCCAGCCAAGTAACTTCTACAACCAGGTTATTAAAATGCCATTGCCATGCAGATTGTTAGTACCAGAAGTTAAGATGAAAAAAATATGACTTAATAAAACAGTTATGTTAATGAGCAAAAAGGAATTTCATCATGAACATCTTATAGATGTAGTTGAATCACAGAGTTACGTGAATCAAATTTACTGGATTAAAATAACAACAGTTAAGAAAACAAAGACAAGTGAAGTTTAAAGCTCCAAAAGGCAGTATATAATCTATATGCATGAGGCAGAATTTAAGCCCTTTACTCCCAGGACAAATTAACACAGTCAAACAGTAAAGCTATTTCTTTCTCTAACAGCTTATCTGACAGGATACCGACTGTGTATGCTCTGCTCTATATGAATGATTTTTAGATCCAATTCCTCAGCTGAAATAAGCTGACTGGTGTTAACTGGATATTTTTCAAACCATTCATTTAACTAAAACACCTCCCAGAACATCCATTTCAATTTGAATAAAATATCACCTGAAGAACTTACAAGGACTTTACTCTGGATCTCTTAAAGAAATTAACACTCAATCATGAGGAAGGGTTTTTTTGAACAGTTTATTATTATGTCTTCAGCTGTTTTCTGAAATAACTTAAGAGTATCCATGACACATAAGGGAGAAGAAAATTTTAAAATACTAAATTTTCCTTTTGGTTACAAAAAGCTTTGCATTTTGATTGAAAAGTCATTTTCATTTTAGCTGAAAAAGAACACTCTTCAGCATATTTTAAAATCAAAGTCCTTTTTTTTTTTCTATTTCAAAGAGATCTATTTTACCAGTTTGTATGTAGAAGTTTATTTTGTTCATTTCAGTCAAAGGTTTCCTCTCAAGCATAACATAACAGTGTTAACAACATAACGTGATTTAGCTCATGAGGGACATTTCTAGTCAAATTTTAAGGAAGCCACAAGATCTCAGCAAACACTCAGGCTATCTGCAAACATTAATGGGATTTATACAAACATGTGGGTACTAGCTTTATCAGGAATATCAGGATACTTCCTCATGCCGTGCAAATTCTTGTAAACTGCATAAATCCACGGTAAATTTATATTTTTTCTTAAAATACACATTACACTAAAAAATAAGTAATAGTATAAAGCCATCAGTACATTCCACTAAGCAACAATTTTTAAGGAAAGATGAATTAACAAAGCTGCAGTAGTGACACTAGTAACAGATCAAGAAGAATGAAAACCAGTGAAGACTGTTTGTATTCAAAGAATACACACAAAGACAAGATGACCAATCATGCTTTTCTTCTGAGCTTAAAATATGTTTTAGGTTACTCACCTCCAGATGGTTGCCGAGTTTTTCGGGGAGATCGTGGCTCTCTGCGGTAGGGATCATTGGAGCCATACAGTTCAATAGTGCCTAGATTTAAGAGCACTGTCTTCTGGAGGTAATCAACCATGGCAATACCATTACAGTTTCCAAAAACTACTCTGGAAAAAGAGAAGTTAAAGAAAAGACAATGCTAATTAAATGTTGGTAATGTTTCACACAAATATTTTTTGCAGTTCAGCATTCAATACTTCCTAATTTTTAGGAATTATCCTAGATTGTAAGTATTTATATATTTGTATTTTAGAGTACAGTATTGATTAATTGTCCTCTTGTAAAAATATGGTGTCAATTAGAACAGACCACTGTCAGTGTCCTTGCCAACCTGACACAGAGTCTTAAGTGACACTTACTCTTGGCTGTACAGTGCCAGGTGAAAAAGAATGATGCTGATTTGCCTCTGCTATTGGTACCATCAGTATCTGCCATGACCCAAAAGGAATTCTTCCCAGAAGCACAAGAAACTGATTACCTCTATGTTGCTGTGCAGCTCATGTGAACACATAGAGAAGCCTCAATTTTAATGGATAGTTTTAAACCAGTTTGACGGAATAATAAAAGAACCATGTAGAATATACTTACAGGCCATATGCTGAGTTGATGGCTAAGCTGGTTATCTGTTGAGGAGGTTCTCCACTCACCCACACCAGCTGGATAACAAGCTCTATTTGGTAGCCTGGAGACTGCTTGAGAGGAGAATTTTTAACTCTGCAAAGTAAACAAAACATGGTGTCTCCATTGTCTCCACTTTTTCCTTATGGGAAAAAAGTTCATTAAATTTTATACCATGCTGTATTTTAAAATATTGGAAAATGGTAAAAACTATGATCAGAAGCAAATAAAAGCAACAAGAAGAAAAAGCCACATTAAAAATGGGAATTCACTTCTTTTGATTCACTACCTAATTGAAAACTAATTGAACGATGATCACATATGTTTCATTTTTTTCCAACCTCAGAACAAGGCATAACAGTGCTATTACGCTGCATTTCCTTGAAAAGATACAGGTGTTCAGTCAACGTCTAAAAAAAGTGCAACCTCTTTTTTTTTCAGAGTTTCCAAAAGAACTCTGATTTAGAGAAGGGAAGGGGGTAAGAGGTTTACATGTAATAAGCACAATGAAAAGGGAAACAGCAGCATAATATATTGAGATAAATGCAAATAAAAAGCTGATGATATGGCAAAACCAAATGAAAACAAGTCAATTATTGCAATGGTAGACCAATTGTATGCAATGAAGCTAGGATTGGGGGAATTGAAATTCCTGTAAAGACTTATTTTGCATGCTGACAAATACACTTACACATTTCTTTTACACAAAAAAAAGTTATGTAGAACAAGCTCCTGTTTCCTGAACTCCACTTATTTTACCCATTTATTCTCATTAATGGATATTTTGGTCTAACAATATTTTATATAGGTCTAGAATTTCTATTTTATATATTAATATTCTATTTTCTATTCTATTATTCTATTTTCAATTTTTCTACTTAGATGAGTTTCCTTCAGAAATACACCTCTCCAACTCAGTATAATCAATACAATTTAAAAACTCTTACGCAAATAAAGCAGCCCTATCAGAATTGTTTTCTGGATGGATGCACTCAAAGAATTAAAACCCAAGTTGGGAATCTTAAACTTCAGGAAACGAAGTATATACTTAGCTTTATATCTCTAGATACATATTACATATTCCTTACATTCTGTTAGAAAAAGTCACGTCTCATAAGTCACATAATGCACTCTTGTAGGAGAGTAAAAAAAGATAGACTTTCTTAACTCTAATTTCTCTAAATGGGTAAAAACTTACACAAAGAAGCTGACAGAAAAAACTCACAATTTAAAAAGATCAAAAAACTTGTCATAGACCTGCACTATTAGGCATCATGCAAAGTGAAGATCCATGAAAAAGGGACATTTAATTAATTCTCTTTCCAATATGCAAAGTCGTTCCCCTGGAGGATTTTAAATATATATATATATTTATAAGCCTAAAGAATTAGCACTCAGCTAGCTATCTGTAAGAATTTTCACTTCTGATTTGCTTATAAAACTTAAGGTGCTGCAAAACAAATAAATGAAACCTATTCAGACATACTTGGCCTAAAGTTAAGGAGAGCCACAAAACATTAATTTTCCTATTAATTTCAGGGACAATAAAATATCAAAGTGACTGAACTGCTGCTAATAAAAACTGTTTGCTCTAAGGCACAATCATCTACAGCTATACTAACATCCATGCCATATTTTCCTAAAATAAGGTAAATTAGAAGGCAAGGATTTTTTTAAAGTCAGCTTAAGAAGTTTAAAAAAAATAGGATTGCAATAATTATTTCTTAAAACAGTGATCAAAATTCAGATATTTGGAAAACTTTGCTCTACAAGATAACACATTTTCACCAGCAATGGCATATCTGTAACAATATCAAAGTACATATACTCTAAATCACATATTCTTGCAATGTTTCAGACACTGAAAGTGTAACAGAATATACTTACTTTAAACATGGGACATTATCACGAAGTCCATCAGATGAACTGCTACTAGTAGATGGATGAGACTGGGGAACAATGGACTGGGGATTGGAACCTGTGCCTGGAGTTGGTACAGGTGGCACCTGCTCACCGTCTGGAGTTTCAATATCATTTATTTCATATAGGAGACGTATTTCCAGCATCTGTTAATTAAAGGAAAGAAAAATACCAGTCAAGTCTGCCTTTCAAAACATTGAATATGAAATCCATGAAATGCAACTGAGGGTATTAGTGCTAACAGTGACCTCCAGAACTTTTTCCATCTTTTGAAAGATAACAGTTTAATAAACAGTGTACCAAAAACAAATGTAGTTTTCGGAAATACAGTCATACTATTAAAGACTGAATATCTGAAGACTGTTAGAACTTGAATGTCTGATGTATTTCCCAGTTTTTAAAAGTTTGCTTCTTAATAGCAAAAGAAATTAAATACTGGACCCATTTAATTATCATTCTGCTGACATACATCCTCAGTTATGAATATGACTTGGTTTATGTACTTCAGGAATCGTAAAACAGAGCTAAAGCCACACAGACAGCTAAACTTTTACTGATGTAATACTGTACACATGGTGACTTAGTTCAATGTTTGATGTTGTGTTGAACTGGATCATACATTTTAAAGAACTGTGCTTTCATAATGACTTTAGATTTCCTTCTCCAGGATCTGTAACAACATCACAAGTAACTGCAGTGCAGTGTAAATGAAGTTTTCAAGTGTGTTATTATCATCTGCAAAATAGAACTTGACTCATAGACTATAGAACATAGAACTATATAGTATTTTTAAAGCATTGAAGAGTACTGAAGACTACCTTAATTGGGGTTGATTAAAAAAAAAATTGTTAGAAAGAAACCTATTCCCTAAGAAGGGAATGTACTTGTACATTAAAAAAAACACAGACACAAAAAAAGCCCCACACCTCAGGTCTTTGAACTACAACTTACAAGTGAGCAGAATACGGAGGGGGTGATGTGTGTGTGTGTATTGGAGGAAGGAGGTGAGAGAAAAAAAACAACTACACTAAAATTAACACTTAGAACAGGCAACACTTTACAATAAAATGTTACGTTTTAGTTAATACATTCAAATACATAAAGTCACATGTGTGTTTCTGATTTAACAAGAAACGTCTCAACTTACTCTTCTTGTAATAGAATCATTGTATCTTATACAGAATAAAACAGTGACACAGCAAAGTTCTTAGATTTCAGGAAGTTTGGCACATTTTTTCCTCTTCTAGCTCTGCATAGTGCAGAAGTTTTGACAGGACAGATGGTAATTATGAGGACTCAAGGGACCAACTCCCCAAAAGCTTTGAAATTCTTCAACTCCATAGCTCATTCACTTCTGTTATTATTTTATCTTTGATACAGCCAAGTTTTGATCCACTGTTTGTTTTGATACACCAAAGAATGATTATTGGCTTCAAAACCTCAAAAAGTTGCTGAAAACCAGTATCTTGCTGTCCAATATTTACTTTTGTTGAATATCATAATTAATTACTTTCTCTCCAAAAACCTAATCTCTGTTTTGAGTCAATTATTTTTGTCCATTTCATTTTATAATTAAAGACAAAAAAAAAAAAAAAAAAAAAAAAAAAAAGAAGAAATTGCTAGAACAGTCTTAATATAGCTAAATCCTACAAAGTTGCAAAATGGTCATAACTCTTTACCGGAATGACTTCTGTTGTCACTTCCTGCTTGCTGAACCTATAAATAATGACATGTGCAGAAACTCCAGCTATGCACAGCATTCTACTTTCTGGACACCATGAGATGATCTGAATAGCGTAGGGATCTTCATCTACTATATCTGTGTTTGGCCTGTCATCTTTATTCCGTGACTTTTCAAATACTTTGGCTGTTTTTAGCTTATAGAGTACTTGCAGCGTTACTAGAACAAAGCAAAAGAGAAAGATTAGTTTTGATCTAAACACATAGCTAATTCTTGAAGTGTATCCTTCTCAATTGGAATTTTAATTCTGTGTTAGATTTTCTTTCAATTATCTTCATGCTGATTTCAAACTTCACAGGCGTATTATCCTATCAATGGCCCAAATTACTGCTATAAATACTAATCACAACATTAGGAAAAACTAAATTACAGCATCCATTCTCCTCTTCCATATTTCCATATTTTATCTGGATCACATTTCCCTAGTTCATCAGTAAGACTGTCATATTAGAAAGACTCAAAAGTTTTTGAATCAAAAAAGAGGATACTTGCAATTTCTCCCTTAATAGGTTTATTTATCTGTTTTAGAAAGAAACTAAGTATCTTTAACAGAATCTCCTTTTGACAGATCTATGCTGAACAGAATTTTTAAGCATACAATCAAGCAGGTTTGACTTACCCACCCCCCTCTCCAGGTTCCACTCCCACTCCAAACCGAAATTAAAGATCTGTAACACTTCAAACAGTCCTCCTCCCAGCTTTTAAACATATACATTGCATCTGTTTCCTCCCACAACCACACATGCCTTAGCCTTTTGGAATCTCACCAGTTTTCCACAAGTTTTGAAAGACAACTGGTGACGATTCCAAGACTGATTTAAACAGCTTTTAAGTACCGAGAGTAAGGTTAGCTCCAACTAGAGCAATTCAAACATCTTTGTGCAATAGTTTCCACTTTGAATTCTTGCTGCATTTTTCACTGTGAGTTGTGTAGAATATCAGATGTAATTGACCCTTTAACTGAAGAGGAAAAATTTAAAACTGCACGGGAAAAATCTCTACTGAAAACACTTACTTGCTGATGCATCCCAGAACTTGATTGATCCATCAGCATGCCTATGAAATATAAACAAAAATAAGATGATGAAATCATTAGTTGGAGTGCTTGACCTCTGTGGGAAAGTACACAGTTAACATTCTATTTTTATTAGTCTTTTTAGTGACACTTTATTTTCACAATTTATTAAAAGCCGATATTTTACCAACATGTGCTCCAATCACTTTGGACAAAAGATACTAGAAAAACATTTGGAAGCTAACTTCCTGATGATCCCACAGTAACATATTCACTTACCATTTTAAATAATGAGGCATACCTTACCATGCACAGTTTTTTGAAAGATGCCCTATATTAGGAGCAGCACTTATAAAGAAGATGCCTAAATATATGTTATCCCACTGTTAATGAGTCACCTAACTTATTTATTTAGCCTTGAGTTTGAGAATCAGATGACTATATTTTTTCATGACTATCTCAAAGTCTCCGCAATGTGTAGTACAAGGTAACAGTAACTTTAGTAGTCCTCTCACTTTCAGTGATACACTGCACAGTTATAAATTAAATTTCACTTATGTTCCTTACAGTACTATTAAAAAGATCAGTCTCAAAATGATCAGATTTAAGTATTTGCTTGTCCTTTTTGAGAAAAAAATTGGCTTCTCTTTGAGAGCTGAACTCAGCAACTACTTAACGGACTACCATGCTTTAAAACAATACTCAGGTATTTTGCAAAAATCAAAGAAAAAAAAGGTGATTTTGATCGAAGATACTTTGATAGTAAGTACATCACAATACCACATTATCATAATCATAATAAAATGCCTGTGAAACACCTGCTATCATTTGTTGCTACCTTCCCTTCCACTTTCTTCTTCACTTTCTCAGTAACACATCAAGGAGATTATGCCAAGGACAAGTCTTGTGATCACAATTTCATGAATCACTCAAACCACCCATGCAAAACAATGTTTTAAAAGAGAAACAAAAAATTTACATTTCTACTTAATGAGCTAAGGAAATTATTAGTAAATTATGATATCACTTACCCTGTAATAATTATCTCGGAATAGCTCTGAGTGATCACACCCCAGTTGCCTCCACTGATAGGCCATTCCTGGAAGATTAACAAATACACTGAGGAAGAAAATATCATACAGTGCAAAGTTAAGGGAAATTACTGCAGCTCCTCCCCAGACATTAGCCACCTAGATCCATCCTCCCCTGCTATTAGCCACTGTCAAAGGCAGGCTGAGTCAGGTGAAGTTTTGGTCTTAGTATGGCCACTCCTGTTATTTAGAGCTTGTGATTCCCAGCATGTTAAAATGCAAACGTGTGTAGTAGATGTTGTACCTTCTTACTATAACCTTGACGTTTCTGTCGAGCACCAACTGAATAGAGTGCAGGTATGAGATCCACTGGACAATCAGCAAAATATTCACAACAGGTAACTGGAGACTCATGTATAGTCAAAGGATAGGGATTCTCAAATATAGGATATCTTTAAAAGAAAAAAAGGTTAACTGTTAATCTAGGGAAAACCTTTTTTTAAGTGCAGAACACAAGTAAAACACTAAGGACTAAGCTGGCATTCTTTTCATACAGAGAAAAATATCAAATTAGACTATGAACAAATACACTAGACAACTTTACTGCTCATCCAGTACATTATAAAAATAGTGTAGTACTCTACATGGAATCTGAAGTTTGTACAGTTTTTAGAGTTTTTCTATAACACTAATATTCCCTGTCGCTTTATATTTTCAAGCTTACAAATTTAGTGGCCTGTGGAAAAAATTAAGCTGCCAAGTCTCAGCTGTAGCAACATGGAGATATGAATTTATTTCTAACTCTTCAGTCTATTCTTCTAGGGATAAAGACAGGAAGATTCCCATCTCACTTTGTATTAGCACACTGTACTAAAACAGAAAGTTGTCCAGCATTTTGCATGGATAAATTTTGCTTAATCTACTTGCAATCCCAGGATCACTTTCTGAAAATTACAGATAGCAACACTCAGCTACCAATCAGAAGAACAAATACAAACATGCTCCCCACCACTACCTCCGTCTGAAAAGTGACAGAGGCTTAATGAGGAAAAAAGTCAATAATTTTAACAGAGGCAAATGTATCTGTGTTCAAAGAACATTTATCTCCAGAGAAATGCATGCTATACATTTTATATTTTTTTGCTATACGATTTATCTCCCCTTTCTTGGTGGAGGTGAAAAGACACAGCTTCTCAACCCATCTAAAGGAAAAATTAACAACAGATGAAAACATTCATCTGGAACTTTATACAAGGCTCTATGGAAAGCTACAAATATATTTTAAAAATTACATGCAGAAGAGGCTTAACAAAATATGACAAATCACTGAGAACACAAGGTAAAAGGAAGTCTGTAGATTTTTTTGGTATTAATTTTATTTATTTTTCAGGTGTCAAACAGCTAATAGTTTGCAAGTCAATCATAACAAAGACCACTGTAAAAACATAAACTGCTGACAATCTTTTAGTATGAAATAGAATAAGCTTTAATATAACTTCAAATTTCAGGCACTTCAAATTAAATATAAATATTGACACTTCATGCTATTGATATATCAGAAACAAGTTTTGGATACAGCATATGGCCAGGTAACATTTGGAAAACCTAAGTGAAATTGTTCAATAGCTGCAGAGATATTAGGACAAAACTTGACCTTCTTCCAAATTCCATATAGTCTTCATTATCTAAGGTGTCACCATTGACTTTGAGGACAAATATTAATAGGTGTTTGTTTGCCTTAGAAGAATGTTCTTCACAAGGATTTTTCTCCATTAACCATTGGAGATTTTTAATCAGGAACAGTACTAAGGTCTTACCTAGTTCTTTTGCTCCTGATCCCTTAACAGCTAATTTTTACTGCCTATACAAACTTCAATACCCTTCATTAAAAAAAAAAAAAAAAAAAAAAAAATTTATAGTGTCTAGAATTTTTAATCACCCCTAGTAACAGTGTATGGACTACTCCATGGACAGAGCAACAAGGAGACTCAAGGTTTTAGGCAGGTATTATTTGTGAATACTGCAATAGCATACTCCTTTTAAGCACTTTCTTACCACAGATGTAAATCAGAGAGTAGATGTTATCATTCAAATTTTATATATATTATTGCATCCGTATGGAGTTACTTTAAGCAATACAGGTAGTAATTTATTTGGCAATAAGATGAGCAAATATTTAAGTGATGACAACAGCCAAAATTACTTGGGTCATCTGATCAGTTCTTTTCCCTGCTGCCTTCCACAAAACTGGAGGCTCCCCAAAACTTCAAACTCCCCTTACAACACTAAGGAGTCAATTTGAAAATAAACTGTGATACTTAAAAAGCAGAAGTGATCTATAAATAATTTTGGTCAGTCAATCAAGCCTGGAAAAAGTCACATGATACTCTACTCACCTACTATACATTAACTTGAAAAAAGTTGATACAACAGGATTGTCAATTCATTTGCACAAATTTTATATTTAATATTCAAAATGTTATGTTCTGAGGTATTAGGTTAGACTAAAAAGCTTTAAAGCAGAACAGTAGGCTGATTACTGCAGCCAGTGATTGAAAAGACTACAGAAAATTCTTACCCATTTTGTGCAAGGTCAATCAGTACTAAGTCCTTTTCTAGGAGAACAACTACAGCATACGGTTCCTGAAAGTCTGAAAACAACAACAAAATGTTACCTAGTGGTAAATGGAGCCCATGCATGTACAGCCTCAAGAATGGAATCAGTGCTTGCACTCTGGCAGCTCAGATTAGAAAGCCACTTAGATTACTATAGTTTTTGAAGATATTTTATACACACAGACTCCTGAATCATCCAAGTTAAGTTTGGAAAAATCATGTTCTTTTATTCAATATTCTCAACAGCTCAAATAACAGAAACAGGAGCATGCAGAGTAAATTCTGTAAGTAGGTGATATGAGTGAAAGAGCCAATTTCTGAGTAACATCCTCCCACCCCTAAACTGCATTTTCTCATATTCAGTGGGGTTTAAATTTTACTTGATTACAAAATGGCTCAAAAGACAGCTGACTTAACAGTAAAATAAGAAACTTGAAAAAGTTTCCAAAGTTTAAATTGCTCTCTTTCAGCCAGATCTCAAATTCCAAGCTAAGCAGTTTAATATACTCTGATGGAAGCTGACAGCTAAAACCATTGGGATCATCAGCAATAGAATACTATTAATTTGAGATAACTACCTAAACTATGGTAAGAAATTCCCTGCTGCAGAAGAGAGATTACAGGCAAGTGATGAAATCCATCTAAGTAATGGAATGAATAAAGCCACTAAAAGCTTAAAGTAATACAAGAATTCTCCTCATGGTTTAGCACTGACTGGAAAGGCCTTACGTGCCCAAATATGCAGAGATACACACATCTGCTCCAGTAACTACAGCCTAAAGTTGTAATGCTTTTGGTCTGCACATGCTTTTGAGATTAAAAAGAAAAAAAACATGCTGTGAGTAATTGGCTTTTTTCTAGATTCAAAATTGGCTTTATAATGAACTATTCTATTCATGTTTTGGCAAGTAAACCACACTTCAGACAATAGGGATAACAGATGTTGCTGCTGCAGTCTGATCCCCAGAGATAAAACAGAAAGACAACAGTAAAGAATATTCTGATGGGATGAAACTCCAGAGGTAAGAAGACAAGGTACAAAGAAAAATCTTCACAGAGCCTACCATTAGGATAAGGTGTTTCACACAGGGTTAGAAAATCAACAATAGAATAATCCATTTCTAGCACAGCAGTACTTTTCCCATGCATGACTGTTAAACAGGGTCTTCTTCCTACAGTGTCATATGACAAGCCTCCTGAGAGAATGATGAAAGGCTCCCTGGAATAAAGCAGAAGCATTTAGGATCAAGGCAGGATAACATGCTAAAAGAGACTGGTCAGGTTTTGCAACCTTATGATAAAGTTCAATGAAATATCATTAAGCAGAGATAGAATAAAAATAATGCAAACCAGCTCTCATGAAATATACAGCTTGGGTATGTATTTCAAATCTTATTCTAACTCATGTTTAAGTCAGACATCTCCTCCAAGCATTTTGTTGGCTTAATCAGTCTTTAAAACTTCCTGGCAAGATGATATATTTTTAGAAAAATTTGTATTACTTTAGAGTTGTTTCTTTTCTACTGAATTGCAGATTCAGATTTGCCAACAGTCCTATTTTTCCATACATAAAGCACCCCAGCAAAATCAGGAAGAAACAGTCCCATGTACTTGCTGTACAGTAATATGATTGTTGGAGACGCAACCAACTGCTTGCTAAGCTTTTAAAACATAACATCTTTTAAGTAACATCACACATTTAGTCTAGATGTTTTATCCATTTTCCCCCTACCACCATGTGCAAAATTCAACAAACTACTTTGTCATACATTATTCTTACTGTAAAATCAAACAGCCAAGTAGAGCAAAGCAGAGATATTTCTTCTAGTCTTGAGAAGAGATTAGAAGATTCCCTTGAAACTTTTTAAAAAGCCTTTGCAGCAACATACCTTTAAATATATCCATATATTTCCAATATGCACATAATGTACAGTTTACTATTTCATTTATTGAAAAACAAGATTAAGTATATATGTCCATTTTACCAGGTATTTTCTTATTTCCTGATTGTCAAGAATCATTCATTTTAATTTGAAATAGGACATAATCCTTTTTAAAGAGTAGACTGACTGTAAGTATGCAACTCAAAAAATAAATGTTACTCATTACTGACTATTGCCTGAAATTTCACATTATATCTCTGAAGGAAAAATAGGCACTTTGCATATCTATCAGTTCCCTCTGATCTACTTTTATGCTCACTTTCAGTAGACATTCTACCCTTAATTTGCATCTTCCTTGGAAGTAGCTAGTATATCAGTATTTGGGGAAAATTTCTACAAAAAAAACCCCATCCTTATATATTGTAAAAAGAGAGGAAACCTTTTTTTTAATCCTTTCTTATAATACCATCTTTTCCATACTGTCTAAATGGCTTTTCATAGCTGGCATTTGAAACACAAAGGGAGACTAGATACGTCTGAATTCTTGAAAACTGTATATTAGTGGTTTGGTTTATGAACATGCTGCAGTTCATGAGTTTAAGACTTGGCTGAAATGTACTTTGTGTTTGTAGCACTGAAGGCAAAGCAGACTGAGATAAGCCTCCAGCTTCTACAAGTGTTTCACTATCTGCTTGATCTTCCAGAAAGACCGATGACCAAAGATTTGATAGGATCAAGGAGCACTGCTGACTGAGGAAGAGACCTCAAAAGAACGGCCATAAATCAGACTATGAGTCCATCAAGTTCAATATCTTGCCTCCAACAGTAGCCCAGAATGCATCTCTAGAAGAGGATTAAGTTTTCTCTGAGTCTTAATTTAATCTCAGCTCTTCATATTGAAACTTCACACAATCTTTTATGGTCAGGTCCCTGAAGAAATTTCAAGGAAGTTATACTCTTGAACGAAGTCTGGTATTTTTCAGGATGTCATTGAAGAGAAAAGTACTGGAGAGGTCTCATTGTATTGGAATGATTTACTGCAGTATTTTTTTGTCCAAAGAAATCATCAGGTTTTTTAAGCAATAATGCTGCCAGGACAATTTGTAGTAGTTTTCAGATTTTCACATTCACTGGGATCAACTGACAGTAACAAAGTAACAAATAAAAATTTTAATTTTCATACATCACAGTGACAATTGTATGTCAGCTTCTCCAGGTTTTATTTCTCAAGGTAATCAAACTGCTTTGGGCAGGCTTGCCAGATGCAAGGAATGGAAGAGCTACGAACAGAGAAGACTGATCTGTCACACAGATTTTCCACAAATGAATTGAAGATTAAACCTGACTTGAGTCTGCCAGAAAGGCCACTAAAACTTTGTGTATGAATTTTTCATATTTTCATGAAACCACAGATTTACCATGAATACAAACTGTGCATTTTCTAATTAAAGTGTTGCTCTTCAACTGTGATATATATTAAAAGGTTAGTGCACCTCAATTAGAAATACATAATTTAAAATAAAAATTTGGAAGATTTGTACTTTATATAATAGAGGAAACTGATTCAACTTTGCAAATTACAGTTTACCTACCTGAAAGAATGGAAGACATTAAATAAAACACAGGAGTTAGATCTTAGAGAATTGCCTTATAGCATTTTTAGCACCCTCTCATACAGAGATTCTTTGAAACAGTTCAGCTTCAGCAGGTCTGCAAGTAATCCCCTTATATGAATTTCCTCATCAATGAAATATGTACAATCACCTGGAGAATACTATATGAAATCGACTATAAAAAGGGGGCAACAGGTCATTGAAAAAAATAAGAAAACACAGGATTAGGTCTTGCAATGTATGAAAACATAATGCAATTAAGAGTTGAGTGGCTCACAACCCAGGAGGATGTTTCTGTTCAATTTTAGAGGTAAACTGTCAAGTGTGAGCCAGCTTCTGACAATTCAGATGTGTGAGAGATAGGTATACAGAAAAATCAGGTCATTGGTACCATTTGGCTTACTTTTCAAACCATGAATAAATCTGTGGAGAAATTAATCCTAGTATGAAGATGGGAAAAACTTCAAGAGTTAGTTTATCTTAATACTTGAAGTCCTGAATTAGTAGTGAAGATAAAACTATGAATTTATTTTGGAAGTGTGGTTTTAAACCAATAAGCTGGCACAAGAAAATAGCACTATTCAAACTAAATGAACAGATTAACAACTTTTCCTTAGTGGGAGGCATCATCACTAATGTAACCTCGGGATCCCCATCACACACGACCATCTCACAAAGATGACTCAGTCAGTCAATGACAGCTGCATCAACTACCAAGACAAAACCCTTCTGAATTAAGTTTTACATGGAGACTTTGGAGCCTTAATTTCTATTAGATACAGGCAATTTTACCATAATTCTAATACCAACCAGAGTAAATACTGTAGGGCACTGAACCGGCCTGCATGGAAAGTGGCGTCAAGAAGGACTGAATCTGAAGGGGGAGGGAGTGGCACAAGGAAGCTTGATAGTGTCTCTAGATTTACTTTAGACAGAAAAAGTATTCATAAATAGCAATATAGGAACCAGTTCAGAAAGCTCAAAATGTAAGCTACCTTTGAAATTCAGTGCTTCTGAAAAGGATGAAGCATTTTAGAAGAGTGGCTGCAGTACAGTGACATTATGCTCTGAGATTGCAAAATGATGCCACTTTGTACTACGAATATACAAAGAATGTACCTTTTTCACCTTATTCATTGATAGTTACCCTTCTCCCAGAAATAAAGCTACAGACATACTCTTGTTGTAGTATAAATTCCTTTGGCTCTGGACACTTCACCTTTTGCAATATTTGCAGTAAATTTAAAAACCAAACCAATCAAAAAGTAACAGAAAACGCCTCAAAGTTAGGAAATAAATAGCCAGCCCATAAAACCCAGGAACAGCCTCATGTCCTCCTTTTGTCCTGACCCCAGTTTTACAATATGGAAAGCAAAATGCAGGAAAAAAAAAAGTGAGAAGGAATTAATAACAGCTGCAACAATAAAAAGAATAGTGTCTGTAGCCCTTAATATAAGATGTCATTGGTTATGGTCCTTCCTTTTGCATGGTTCTAAACCCCTTTTCCCCAAAACCAGTTTTACTGCTTACTAGAAGCAGTAAAAAAAACCAAAACAGTTCAGATCATATCAATGAAATGTTTTCCACTGGAGGAGATACTGAAACAGACATAGATATTTGAGCACTCTAGATAGATAAGGGAGACACAAAAAAGGAGTGACAGAAAGATGTTCAAAATAGAGCATGGAAATAGTGAACATTTTTTCCTAATAAAGATTTGAAATATAACTTAAATAAACATTAAATAGTATCTCTTAAATGTAAGCTTTTTTGCTTTGTTGTCTTCTGATTTTTTTTATAATTTGTTTTTTAAGTACAGTTATAGTGAACTGCTATAGAAAATTTATTTGATATGTTTTTTCCATTGTTTCAGTAACCTGAAAAATTTTGTCCTGTCCAGAAATTATTCTCCTTTGTGCTACAGACATTAAACCATGAATAAAAAATGACAGCACTTTAGATAAAAGTTAAAATCTTATCTATCATATACTTAAACAAATAAATCTACCAAAAATTTAGGTATTGAAAGATAGTTCTGTCTTGCCTTAAAATTCTTGTAAGATTACAAGTGAAACTGAAAATTGAACTGCAACCTGAAGTACACATAGTAGTAAATGAAAGAAGATTTCCAGTGCTCTGCTTCTCTACCACAGTGCAGCCTGGTGAGGTTTTGCTTTTTGCAGGTTTTTTTTTTTCCCCTCTCTCACCTCAAGTTCAGGAAGGGTTATCAATAATTGCAGATTAATAGTACAATGACAACAGAAAACATTAGAGGGAAGAGTAAATCAAAATGGATCAAAACATTCAGTTTGGATAAACACCAGAAAGTGAGAGGTGCAACAGGAAAAAAAAAAAAAAAAAAAAAAAAAAAAAAAAAAGCCAAATCAGGAAAAAGTAGCTTCCCCAAACCACCAAGAATAATTACAAATTATACTGGAACAAACTCCTCCTTAAACTATGTGAAAATTCAAGTAGTTTTCACATTGTAATACTATGTCACAGAACAAGCTCCAAACTAATTGTCTCCTTCAGAGTGACTGTTCATAATAAAAGAAAGCTTTTGATTGCAGAAATTGTATCTTGCTGAAGCTGAGATTTTTTGATTACTTCTCTATAGATCAGCTTTTGATATTTCAATTGAGAAAGGATTGTGCAGATAGATGTAGACTTTTGCAAGTAAAATATAGCTTTCCAGATGATGATATTTTTATAAAACTGCGAGCTAGCCACAGTTTTAAGCTTCTATTTACCTCATTTTTAGCAGAAAATAAAAACACCTAAAGCCAGTGATGAGTACATAAACACAATACTGTACTGTATAATTTAATTAACCATCTTTTACAAATTCAAATGTCTGAAAAGCAAATAAAAATGGTAGACAAACCCCCCCAAATATAAAAGAAAACAAATAAACAAAAAAATCAGCTTTTGCAAATTGCCAAACAGATTTCCATGAATATTTTATCTTTATGTTGCACTTTTTACTCCAGCACTTTAGAACCATAAAGGAAAGAAATTCCACACAGTTCAGGAAATCCATCCATCCTAATCACAGTCTTGGTAACAAAGCACGCTGCTCTATAGATCTTGTAATTCCATCTGAGCATCTTGTTGCAATTACTGCTTTGTTACATTGTCAATGTGCATATTTAGGAATATTTCACTGCATAAATTACTGCACACTACTAGAAAAACTTCTGTTAATAACATTTTATGGGGGAGGAAGATGTATTCAAAATAAAGAATATTCAATTTGGGATACCATTTGTCAAAGGTCAATTTATCATGTCTGTGTCTTCTGTGGTTTATCAGCCTTTTTTTTCTTCACAACTCTCAAAAAATTGAGCAAAAACACATACAAGTTTTAGTAGCATGAAAGAAGAGCGTAGATAATGCATTAGCAGCATCATTGTTTTGTATACATCCATTCATTCACACAAATTTTTGTATTTCATTCATCAGTATTTGATTTATCAAAGCTAAAACAGAGCTGTACCATTAGAATATGCACGCCAGCAACTGGGAAACAAAGTCCATTCCCAGAGTGTTGCACTCATGTTCATTTTGCATACAAAACAGGTCTTACCCAGCTCTAGTTGTTTTATATTCCACCTTAAGGATAGGTTTGCAGGGTTCTGGCTTCTTTCCATCCTTCAGCTGCTTTCCTAAAGTAAATGATGTTCCTGTGTTAATCTTGCAGTTCCGTAACATTGTGGCAAGTAATGAAATTCACTGTGCAGCTTGAGAAGTGTAAAATTCACACAACATATATTCAACAACTTTGATAGTTATAGAGTATGCCTTGGAATAATATAATTAAAATTTTATTAAAGCTCTCAACACACCAACTTAGAAGGTTTAGGAAAAGGAACAACTCTAAACCTGACTACTGTAGAAAATTTGTTTTCAAATGTATAATCCTCCCCTAAAGTGCTGTTTCAAGTAGCACTAGGAGATTTAAAATTTATGTTGTGTCTACCCTTTTGCAATTAAAATTGGTCAGCTTACAAGTAAAGTGAGCTTTATCCTGAGTCTTAAACTTAAGGCTAAGTCTTCAATTAAGCATGAAAAGCCTGCTCTCTCCCAACTGTTCAATTATCCTCACTGATACAGACACATTTAAAAATCTTAAGTAAATAAGATGCTAAGACATGAAATAGAGACAAGCACAGCATGTAAGCCTGGCATTTGTGTACAATTTACTTGAAGAGCAGCAGTATAAGTCACAGAAGAACAAAAACAAGTAATGTTAATTTCCTAGACGAACATTAATGCAAGACCTCTCAGAAGTGGGGACATCTTACTAGATGTTAGTCTTGTTGTTACAAACCCTTTCAAAAATGTATGTGGTAATCTACACATTTATACATAAAATAGGTACTTGCTCATATGTATTTTAAACAATATATGGGACTGTAATATGAGCAAAAACCAAGTCTTGCAAAATACACATTAGTTAATTCTGAGATCAGTGGCATTGTGTGAAAAACAAGCTCAAAATTTAGAGAATTAGAGAAAGCTGATTTGTATTCTTATCCATTGATTTGGATTCTTATTTCATAAAGATTTTTCTTTTTCAAGTGAAATCTATGAGAAACTGGCATGACTGAGAAAGATTTTTACTGCATTGCAAGTGCATTTTAATACATGCTTTTTGCAAAACACACTTCTATTAAAAACAAGTTCTCTATGTTTTAAGAGCTGTCAAGTGCAGTGGGTAACCATTTTCATCTTACCGTGTGGAGTGATTGTCTGGAATGGTTTGGTAGGAGATTTTACATTCCATATGGTCAAGGTACCATCTGAGTGACTACAAATGAATTGTTTTCCTTCATGATGCCAAGCCACAGAGTGAATAGCCTATGCAAGAAAAAGCAGAACAACGTAAGTCATGTATCTAATTATCATTTTATTATTATACCTTCCTCAATGACATTAAACAGAAAATGGCAATTTAAAAAATTACTAATTAAATAACACCTATCCCTATTATGTCCTAATTTACCCATGTCAACTTTTCCTTACATAACTACATAACTTACAAAATTACTAATTAAATAACACCTATCCCTATTATGTCCTAATTTACCCATGTCAACTTTTCCTTACATAACTACATAACTTACAAAATTACTAATTAAATAACACCTATCCCTATTATGTCCCAATTTACCCATGTCAACTTTCCTTACATAACTAGCACTTTCAGACACTTGATCCATCAAAAATACTGTCTTCACTGTAGCGACCTGTTTAGGGGGAGCAAGGGGGGAACCCACCCTCTTCAGCAGAGTATTGAAGTATTCTTCCATGAAGGCTAGCATGAAGAGAATAACTGCAAGCACTTATTTAAGGCTTGCTAACCAAAATTTTTCAGTGTTGGGAAAAATATATTGTCCAGGCAAAAAACATGGGATGAGATTATTAAGTTCAAGTATTACATGTTGTTTTCAGACGTTTATGTGGATGTGCATAAGAGGCAAGCTTTGGGTCAAAACTTCCATAAAGCAAGAATTGAAGTAACAAAACTTTTTTGAAATTATGATGATGAAAGCAAAGTATTAGCCTGGATGTTCTAATATTGCAATGACAGCTTTGAGGTGCAGGAAAGCACAGGAATCTACTCATAAATCTTTCCATAAATACAAAATCATCTCTAGATTCCTAAAATTAGGACTTGAACAATGGAACATGCCACATAAAATCTACAGAAAATAGCTAAGTAAATAAAATCTAGTTGCTGCCTTCAGGCAAGAGGAAAGTAAAGAATGATGCAAAAAATATAAATAAGACAAAAATATTAAGTAGCAAGAGAAGACTGGTGCCATTTCTGCTCCCAGCAACTCTGTTAGTACATGTAGATATTCTGAAAGCATTAGGTGATACTAAAGGAAATTTTAGTTATAGCATGAAAGCATCAGTAAATAATGAAACCTGAAAGTATTTCTCTACCTCCCAGAAGGTGCAAAAGGCACTATTAATAGCAAGAAACACGGAACTTTGGTATTACTGAAAAGGTAAATTTTATGATGAAGACATTACTCTAGGTGAAATAGAAAAGCAGGTGCTGAATAAGTAAAAACTGATGGACTCTACAATACCCTCAGTGGATACCCTCAGTGGTGATTCTGTCTGTAAGAAGGGCTTACACTCCCTCCAGCTCTGCAGGGATTTGGGGATTTCCTCTGTGAGGAAACCTGGCTGTACAAGCAGTAGCAAACTGTAACCAGCAATGACAGCTAAAGCAGTAATTACTGGGTGAAGAGCACATCTCAAGACAGACCCAAGTGAGCATTGCTCAAACTGATTATACACACATGAGGTCTTCATATTTCATGAAGTTATACAGAGAGACAAGACAGTTTACAGCAAACCAAATGGGAGAATCCAGAGCTTAAATGACAGAGGAAAATGGCTATGCTGCATGAGTCTATAGTCTCCAGTAAAAATTTCCCCAATATAAATTAATATAACATCTGGATATATGTAAACAACAGATTAAGTTTAGCATTTCTTTGTGAAATTTAATATTGTTCCCTATGTATTGTGGAATCATTATAGATTTTTAAAGGACAGATTCTGTGTACCAGTATCACATCTACACATGTAGCTCAGAAACAAACCTACATGCCTCACATGATGTCTCCTACTAACAAAGTGAAACGCTCTTGATCATTCTGCCTGTCAAATAAATTTTTAGATAGAAAAAACTGGTATTATAAAAGAAATCTTGCATAAATATTTGATTTTTATTTACCAATACTATACCAAATAAAGCAAGGGATCAACAATTTTGAGACTCAGTAAAGAGAAGGTTGCATTTAAAAAAGCTCATCACTGACAAAATAAACGTCTACAGCAGGCTTAGCAATACAATATAATCAGTACATTTTACATAATCTCCCATACGAAATCTAACCCTGACAACAGTAGGCAGCCCATAGTGTAAATGAAACAGTTTGATCCACATAAATAAACATCTACAGCAGGCTTAGCAATACAATATAATCAGTACATTTTACATAATCTCCCATATGAAATCTAACCCTGACAACAGTAGGCAGCCCATAGTGTAAATGAAACAGTCTGATCCACATTTATGTAGAAATAGGTCTTAAGAACTAGTAAGAAAGCAAGCTTCATAAAAGGAAGGAAGAATAAATCTAAGAAATGATCTTTTCTTCCTTTTCTTGAAAAAGGCTGTCGAGGGAAGGGAAATGCAACAACTTGCAACTATTAAAACAGCATTAATGCTTAAGAAGATAAAAATATCTGAGCACAAAGAAGGATGACTGCTCTCACTTTCTGCAAGGAACATGGAGGGAAAAAAAAAACCCTGAAAGTGAACAATGAGCCTTTTGGCTTTATGGCTATTTACTACCTAGTTTTAGTCTCTTTAGTCATTTGTTATATCTAGTGCTGCAGCTAAATATTCTTCAAAATGTAACTGAAATATATGCTTTATGTTTTTTAAAATAATCCAGCTAACAACTCTGTGGGCTGGGTATGATAAAATTTTGTATAGAGTAATATCCTTTGCTATTACACAATTCACAAATTCTTTTAAGCCTAAAAAAATAAAAGCTAATTCCACAAGTAACTGCAGCACTATCTCAAGGTACACAACAAGCTAGCCTATTGTTAAGACAGTTATAATGAAAAGAGTACAATAACCTTAAGTAGTAGTAGTTAGCTGATAGCACTAGTTGTTGACTAGCAAGAGTCTCAATCTCCCAAACAAAACCAGTATCTGAAAAAACATTTCTATACACAAGAGCAAAAAAGTTTTGACATTTTTTCCAGAGTTAATATTAGTGCTAGATGTTGGAGGAATGCATAAAATAGAAAAATTAAGCAGAATCCACTGAGTCTGCAAAACTACACAAATCTTATAAGACACTAAAGAGCCACTAGGAGTAGTATATTTTTATTCTAATATTTTACATAAAATTTACTGATGCAGAATAAAACTCTCTGTTTTAATCTTAATTCTCATCATGATTAAAACTACCTGTTTTCCTTTTGGTACCATAATGCAGCAGTATGCTTGGTACAGATCTAACTGTGTCTCAAATATTTTTTGGTCATATGGGACCAGAAAGTAACCCCTTTATAACAAGATCATACCCAAGTATCACAGAGGATTGTTGTTACATTTAAGGCATTTATATCCATAATTGGAGTTATCTGCACAGGTAAACAGAGTCCTGACCTTATTCTGAGTCCCTCCGTTTATGAACATGACCCAAATACGGGGAAGCTTTACAGGAACTCAAACAGAAAGAACTCTAATAAAAATGCAACCAACTTTATCTAGATAAAACTTTATATTTAATAAATTACCACTGAAGGTTTCTTATTAGAAGTATTCCTACTATCCTCTTAACTTTAATTCAAATTTAAGGTACCTGTTCTGGACTCTACAGAAGTTTGTTTCAAAACTTCTGACACATTTAGGTATTTTCTGGGGGAGTGGGGAATTGAATCTTACTTTTTTGACTAACAACACAATTGACCTTGCTTTCCTACATATGCATAAACTTTATTAGAAATTGTAGAAACCATCCCCCAGTTTTATGTAGAGACAAACTACACAAACACAAAATTAATTCACTATCTGTTCCAGAAAGATGATCCCATGTGGAAAAATTACTGCTATGCTGCCTGCACAGAAGGTGAGTATACCCGATTTTAAGACAGAAACACATTTGCAGCAAATGCAGCAGTTAACTGAGGGAGACTTTGCAATCACAAATAAACCAAAAAAGTCTGAGGAACAAAATTAAAAGCATTTATATGCAAGACTCCTACAGAAATATCTTAAGTAGATCACTACCTTTTCAAGAGATTATTGCATACTTAAAACATTTTATGAAATTTATTTTTACTCCTGCAATAGCTTGCAAATATCCCTAGAAATAACTTAGTTCTTGATACTTTTAAGAGGTACAAAAATTAATTTAAATGCAGACTTGCAATTTAAGAGACAAGTTCATCAATAAAGACTGAAGCTTTTATGGTGTTTTTCCACCAGGGGAATTTAGCTGTTTTAATTCATTAAATACTGATATAAATAATCCCATTCCTTTAAATTCATACAGACCTATTTTAGCCCTACAGCTGATTACATGCATATGATTTTGGAACATTTTGAGATCACTCTTCCATCTGTCATGTTTTAACCCCAGCCAGCAGCACCACACAGCTGCTCACTCACCAGAGGGATGTGGGGTAGAATCAGAAAAAATGGTACAACTCATGAGTTGAGGTAAGAACAGTATAATAATTACAATTAAAAAAAGTACTCAGCACAACTAAAACATCAGTGTGTTATCAAAGTTATTCATAGTGAATCTAAACACACAGCTCTTCAGCAGGTACTAGAAAGAAAATTAAAGCTGTTCCAGCCAAAACCAGAGCAGCGCATGGAGGATTTCAATGATGTAAACACAAAAATTATTAATGTAAGCAGTTTACCCTGTTTTCAAGAGAAATTTTTTAATCCAGCTTTTTAACACTGAATTTAGACTACTGAAAATATGGAATGCACTGGAGACATTGATAAGTAATTTCATAATTCTTTGGATTTCTCAATGATCCTTTGCTCTCTTGTGACATTAATTGAGCTTGAAATACACTGTTGTGACTGGCAAAGTCCATGATTAGGTATTCTGCAAACTAGACTGGTTATTTAGCATATCTTATCAAGATTTCACAGCCTTATTATGACAGCCCTTTAATAATGGATATGGGCAGCATTTTTGCTTAAACATGAATGGATGATGATACTGACTCCTTTTCTACCACTTCATCAAAATATACAAAGAAAGTATTTTAAAGTTTGGGAGTACCTATGCTAACACTTGTAAACAACCTAAGGAAGGGAAAAAAATCTGTGAAAAGAAGAAAATAAACAAAAAAATGTAGCTAATGAGATTTAAATGACAATACAACATGAAGATTGCTTTGATGAAATGAAATACATTGACACACTTTGGTTTCTGGCAAGTCGCATACCAGAGTTGTTTCTCTTTCCCCTGTCCTCTTAATTCCACAAGCTACTTTGACATGTTTTTAATGCTCTAAAATAATCTGTTACACTCAACCATGTAGCAGAACACTGAGTCTAAAAATAGTCATCTATAATGCATTCTAGTTAATGCTGTCAAAGTTTACTTGACATCAGAACAAACAAAATATTACTTGAAGAAGGGACTTGATTATAAAACCAGCTTTAGTTTTCAGAAGTTACAGTTGAGGGAACAGGGGTTTGTTTTTTAGGAAAAAGCAATACTTGAGAAATTTGTTTATTTTCTTTCATGAACATAATGGTTGGGAAATGACTGCAATATAAACTGCATTTCACATAACAAGCGCACAGCTTATTTTCCTTAAATCCCCAATGTCTGCATATAAAAGGCTTAAGAATGGTGCAAAAGGAATTTAGTTTTACTGTTTCATTGAGCCTGCCCAAGACAAAAGGGATGTTTAGAGTACAGGGTTTCAAAGAAATTTTCTAAATAAAAGTCGATTCAGAGCTGCAGTTCCACTATGTACAAATAATTTCCTCCAAATTCTCTGAAAAAGAATGTTACATTCGTGTATTATTTTAACTAATTCCAAATATTCAAAGTATTAATGTTATAGTAAAAAATATACACTACTTTAAATTAAGGATTTAATTAATAATATAGAAAGGTAAAGTATAAATTATAGCTGAATTCTCTGAATATTTGTGTAAAGAGAATGTTCTGGAGGGAAGAATACACCAGCAATCAGCACTAACCCTAATCATGACCTAGAGCTGCATCTCCCAGCCATGGTTAATGTTACCTACCTGCTCCTCTCTTTGGGGTGAGTGTCCTAGTGTCCTTGTGCTGCAGCTATTAGCCCAGGGTGCTGGGAAGGCACACGTGTTCAGACAGGAAGAAAGTGTGCACAGTATTCCATTAACCTGGGTTTCAGGCAACAAATGAGACTGCCCTACCACAACATAGGAATTTACTTCAAGAAAGCCTCCTAAAGGTCAGGCCATTTGAAATGAAATCAAGCAGGAAGCTACAAACCCATATAATTGGATTCAACATCTTCCCTCAGGAAATAACAGGTATCTTTCCACAGACCTCTGGACACACAGGGATTTTGACCCTCATTATCATGTTCCTCAGCTAAGGAAGAAAAGATGACATTTGGATCCTGCACATATTTGAAGTTTTGAGTTAAGAAAGTTGCATCAAACGGTGAAAGACTACACAGACCTTCAAGCTGCACGCTTTAAGAATAATATCAGCTACAAAGCGATGAGTGAGGAGGAAACCAAACCAATGGCAAAGTTTCTAGCAAATGTTCTTTATGGTATCAATGTCCTGGCCACCCTATTCATGATGCCGGCAGAAGCCTAGCCACCCACTAAGATGGCGAGAGTGACAAGATTGGACTAAGTAGCTCTCTTCTTACTGGTTGTCAACTCCACACTCAGAAGAGCTCTCATCAAGAACAAGCAGAGAACCAAGCATATAAATCCTGAGGCTTAAAATCCTGCTCCTGCTACCAGGCAGAATGTCACATGCATTACCCTCGGTGAGAGAAGAGGTGAAGCATGTTGTGACATTAGATGCTCCCTGTCCCTTGAGGGTAGGTTGACACACATGTTCCTGATGGAACACAGCCCTTACAGTCAGTGTGTGAAAAAAGTTCTCTAACAACACCATGAAACTAGGAATCAACAAGAAACTAGCTAGAAAGATTTTCTGCACAGAAATGTCGAAATTTGCATGTCAAAATTTGTTAGCAGGAAACAAAATGGCAAAGAACTTTCTTTGCTCTTCATCACAGTAACCAGAGACAGAGATCTCTTGAGACAAGGCAATGCTCCAGTGTTCCACTCTGAGTGTTCTGGGCAAGCACTCCCTGAGCAAGGAAACCACTACACTACCAGATCATAATTTTTTTTTCTTTTCCCTTCCTACTCATTCCCAAGTTATGATAAACACATTTCTTTACCAATGGTCTGACCTGAGATATTTCATTACCTCTTCTGCAATCAAAAAAACTCATATTGAACACCTAGAAGCATTCAATTCTAAATCCTAAAGAAAATCAAAAGATGCAACACCTGAATTATTCACTGATCTCAATTTTTAAATAGATGGACCACAAAATAAAAATAAAAAATCCCCAAAAAACAGAATAAGCAGCATGGTGTCTACTTTAGGTAAGTTTCTAGAAACTGCAACAAAATTTTAATAAAGAACAGTTAATTGACATATGGATGAGTATAACACATCAGATAAAAGTAGTCAACATGCTTTTTGTGAGAGGTAATCATAGTCAAACAAACCTCCAAGAATGGTAACAGGCATGAAGTTCATGGAAACACCATCTAAGCTGTCTAAAATATTTTCAAAGTCCTTGAACAATGTATCTCAAAGGAAGCTAAAACAAAACAGATTAGATATCTTTGAAAGAAAAATAACTGTTTAAGGAAGCAAAGCAATCTGGAATAAAGACAGGCTGGCACTAATTGATTAGTTCATGGATGAAGCTAAATGGTAGATGAGATCTTCAGGGATCTCATCTGCTCAGTTTATTCATAAGCAACTTGGAAAATTAGAATAAAAATATTAAGATGGTAAAGTCTGCTGACAGTACCAAACCACACTCAAAGCAGAAATCAGGATTTCAGTGAAAAACTGCAGAAAGACTTTAATTTTTCCTGTCTAGCTATGTCAATGAAAAACAATGCTTAAACGTCAGGACTTCGACCTGACAAGTAACACCTGAAGTACGAGTCTCTGGTTTTATAGTTGGTTGTTTCAAGGAAGCATCAGCTTTATGCTTGCAGCATCAAAAGGCTAATCCAAGATCAACAGAAAAAGAAAACAAGGCTAAAGACAATTATTCCACATGATAAATCCAGCATGCCCACATCTTCATAAATACTATGCTGCTGTATTTCTGTTTTACAAAAAAAAGACAAAACAGAATGGATAAAAAGGTTGGAGAAGAACACAACAATAAGAGGTCTAGGAAGAAAAAGATGATAAAGACATGAGTAAATTCATGAAAATAAAATATAAAGGGTTCATGCAATGAAAATGGAAGGGAGAAAAATTGTTCTTTGCATAACACACTCTGGGGCTTATATGGACATTTCTGATGACCTAGGTGTTAGACTACTTCAGAGCCTCCTCCTCCAAGCAAGGATTGGTAGAATACACACAAGTACAAGTACTGAGCCAGAGCTGCCAGCAAAAAAACCCAACAACTCCGCCCTCCTCCTCCCACAAAAACATCTAAGCTGATACTGAACAATGACAAAGCCATTTTACAGTCAACAAAATGTGATCAAGACCAATTTTATATTATTTTATATTAAATACATCTACTTGCATATTATGTTGACTCATTTTTGTTAATCTCAGTTGTTTAAAAAGTCTATTCTCTCAAGAATCAAGTTTTAAAGAAATGAATGTCATTTAATGCCATTGTTTTTTTTAAACCTCATGAAGTTTTATTTCAAAGAGAATTATCTTGATCTTATTCTACAGAGAAAAGGTGGTTAGAGAAATGCTGTAGTGAGACTATTTAGTAGTTTCTCCCCCTGCACTTTTATCTCTCAGTTCCCAGAATATGTGAGAGATTCCAAATTACACAAATTGCTAAATGATCTTGTTTCAACTGAAACCCTTAAGAGAGGTGAAAGTCACACGATTAACAGAAAAAAGATCTAAAAGCTTAGTGAAGAAATTCAATCCATGCCACCATTCATTACTTCACAAACTTAAACTCAGTGAAGTTATTTGGTCTGAAGTTTATTATCCATGCCCTACTGTTCTTTTAGAAAAAATTTTCAGTATTTGCAATTTCCAAGTAACCTACTTATTGATCCACTGGTAACAGAAGCAGGAGATTAAAAAATAATAAAAGTCACTATTTGAATAGTGAATTATATCCTCAGAGTAAATACTGCAGATGAAAAAGGTTACCTCATCATGTGTATATCTGTAATCTGCCTTCTTTGACTTCAGGTCCCATAATACCACCGTCCCAGATTCAAAGCCAATCAGAAGCTGCATTAAGAAGATACATTAATTCTTTATAAGGAAAATCAAAATGATATCATTTACAATGTCCGAGGTTCTTGTCCCAAAAGATATGCAGCATAATAGTACATATTGTAACTGCAAGTAGTTATAAAAACAAAAATTAAAGCAGCAAAGGCCTCAATATTAGAAAGGTTTACTTTACACTTGTTGTCCTCAAGTTCCAGAAAACATAATGGACATTCACGCAAAATCTGAAATAAATGAAAGCATCTTTCTGAATTTTCCTTGGAAATCACTTTGAGGAAAAATCATAGTGATTTGCTTGGAAATCACTGTATTAACCCTTGCTATATGCATTCCCTCTTGAGTGAAAATAAGGGGTGTTGAAAAGGAGAACTTCATTGTGCATTTTCCTCACTGGAATTTGTTCTGCTTAAATTTGCTGGAAGAATACAATATTCCCCCTGAAGTTCTCATTAAGAATTCATTGTCTGTAAAGAAACTATGTACTATGAAGTTTCTCCAGAAGTTAATCACAATTGAGATAACAGGCTGAAGGAACTCCAGAAACATTATTTGTTCATAGGAGGAAAACTAGATAAATTAAACTAGACAATTTCCCAGATAATCTTTTTGCAAGAAGCAAGTTTAAACCTTTACTGCAGGGAGTGAAGACTCAAATTGCTCGTAATAGTTGGTCTAACACATTGTTGAGTATCTAAGTGTTTTTGTCTTCTATCTTAAGTGCTACTACTCTTAATGAAAAAAAAAAGAAATAAACCATGTTCAACACAAGGCAGTAGTAACAATCGACTGCCAGACCTAGAGGTTTTGCCTGGACAGTCTTTTCATCATGTTAAGATTTTTCAAGGTGCACAGTTCTCTCCAGTACAAAAATAACAGATCTCCTACAAGCTTACAAATAAAATATTTAAGCTCTTTCAGTGCTAAACAGCACTAAAATATCATAAATATTAGACATGTTTGATCTAGTAAAAGTGAATATTCAATTTTTCCTATTAACATTGTGTATACTATTATTTTCCATTATCTTGCCTATTATATGCCATATATTACAATGTTTCTATTTTAACTTAAAATAGTAGAAAAACCACCATGATTAGAAAGCTAAAAGCATGAACAAATTTTAAGAGTGCATACATGGGTGACTTTTGCAACTACACAGGGTTTTTTAGTAATGTATTTCTTACGAGAAATAAGAAAAGCGTAAGGTCAAGATTTCAAAACAGTGATTGACAGCCTGATGACTAAAACCAGTAATTTTTAAACTTTAATTTACAATAATTAGATGAGGGGTGGAATACATCAAAATAAATTGATCACTTGTATTTCCTGAAATTACAACAGCTTCATTGCATTCATATGCTAGAGTCCATAAGATTGGAATGTGATTCAAACCTAATTCTACAGAGAAACCCACTAGTTATGCACTTATTGCAGTGAGCACCATACTAATGAAAAAAACCTCTACTCATTAAATTCTCTGCTGGACTGAAACCTCAAGTGTTTAGGATACAAGCTGATAACTAGCTAAAGCTTTCAAACCACTGCTAAGACAACAGATCATTTCCTCTCTCCAATTTAATCTACTACTGTTGAAAAACACAGAGTAGACAAAAAATATTTCTCCAGCATATGCAGAACACTAGTAAGCAAAATGGTATGTCACAGGACAAGGACTCCTGTCTTGCAAGGGCTTCAACAACATGCACTGTGAAAACTTCTTGTTAAGATGAACAGATGATTATGTTAACACTATCTCATAAGAATGAAAAAATAGTCTAATACATAGATCCTTCTCACATATTTTGGTTTACTTTTCTGAAATATCTTGTTTTTCTGTAGGCCAGTTTCATCAGCAAACAACACCTAGTGATTATACTAAATTGCCTAACATGGGAATATGAGTTAGATGTCAAATTGCACAAAACCCTGACTCAGATTAGTTAATATAAAGACTAAGTATACATGGTATTCTATATAAATATGCTATATAAATAAGCATTTTAAAGTTGTGAAATAGCACACAAGAGCATGATAAAGTGAAATTAATCTGCATCACACTTTAAGCACTCTAGTTATGATTGATGGGTTTTTTGGTAACATTTTAATTTTTATCACCATAAGTAAAAATCTTTGCTTTTATTTCCAAAAGTTTTGCTGCTAATCATTTTCATCTGTGTTCTCAAATGCTTCTGATAACAAGATGATTAATTCCAGTAATGTATCCTACAGTCATGTCTGTACTTTGCTTTGTTTACTTTCAGGGCTTAAAGCCTTCATTGTCCTTATATACTTAATCCTTCCTTAAATAGCAATGCTATCTATCCTTTAGAAAAGTCTTGCTGTGAAAATAACGTATTAAAGAGTCTTTAAAATATCCTACCTTTCCTTCATCCATTGGATTGTCACTAATGTGGACAACAGGTCCTGGGTGAGATTTGGATGACCTAAAAAATAAATATTCCCATTTTAAAAAAATTGTCCCCTGCCCTAAATGGTATCTCAAAATGATTTGAAGTAACACAGATTCTGCAGATACAGACTCCACAAAAGCAAGCTGTGACATTTCAAAATGGAGTTAGTTTTACTTTTATCTTCAAGCTTGTAAATACTATGTCTGTTTGTAGACACTTTGTTTCTGTCTTAAGGAAAGACTAATTTACTGCCTATCGACAACATTAAAATACCATTTGCTTCAAACATTTTATCTTCATATCTGTTGTTAGAGAATTGACAGTGTAGGATAAAATGTTCACTTTTACACTGGCATAAGGGTTTTGGTGTTATTCATAAACTGCCCAAGATGGCCATTGTTACAATAATACAGAATTAACACTTTATGTGGACTTCTTGCTATTGAAGAAAGACTAATAAAGAGCTGTGTTTGCTTTAACACCGTTTGGCAAGTGATGGACTTCATGCATTTTTAAAAGAAGATGTACTGGGAAAAAAAACACCAGCACAAGAAAAAGCAGAACACAACTACATCTTTCCCCCACAAATCACAATATTTGTACATACAATTTTAACATTGAAAAAAGGAGATGCAGTGACAATAGCTATAAAATGTATTTTGGTCTTGGACTTATTTAAATCCACATTTCAGAAAGTCGCTTCCAACTCAGAATATATCAGTCCTCTTAAAAATTGCATTATCTTTACACTTTGGTCTTTAATCCTCAACTGTAGAAGTGACATGTCTGTCCAAGTACCAGCCACACCATATTTTAATGCTTATTATTTTTCTTCTGTTTTATCCCCACACAAAGTGATTTTCACATCTATTTCTATACTATTTTGTCTATTTCCATGTCTATCCCAGGAACTATGATAAAATACTGCTATAAAAGGCAGAAACATATAGTAACATTAGCACTTGAAATGCTTGAAAATAAAAATATCTACATGAATATGTAATTTGATAATGTATGTAGTGCAGTAAGATGAATATGGAGGCCTCTCCAGATAACAATGATATTCCTGCAACTGATGTTAACATCTGGCACATTGCTGTTCCCTCCCCTCCAGTGACAAAAATTGGTTAAACTCACAGTTCAATGGCTTTATTCCACATGATGACATAGCCTGAGAGAGTAAATGATTCCACATTGACAATGTGAATGTTTCCTCTTTCAGTGCCCACATATAGCCATTTGCTTTGGAAAGGCAGGTGACAAAATGTTATCCTAGAAGAGAAAGCAACCAAAAAGGTATTAAAGAAATGTCTTTTTGTTATCCTACACTGCAGGGTTTATGCTACCAAAAGGCAGAAATAAGGCAATAGGCAAATAGGAATATATAAGACAAATTTGAGGTAAAGTAGAAAAGCCAGTACGTGACCAAAGTAAGAGATAAACAAAGTAGAACCTTAGGCTGAATAAAGAAATAGAAACAAGGTATTCTAAAACTCATAAATCATTAAAAAAAATTACAGTCAACTTTAAAAATTATTGAATGTATTTGATTGCTAGCATGCCAAACTTAAAATACAATACTCTTATAGTCTATAAATCTCCCTTTGGAATCTATCTACTTTCAAGTTTTAAAGAATAAAGGATTTTAGAAATTTTTATATGCAGATAAGGCTGATTTCAAGTAAGGAGAGACAAAAGATATAACTCCAGAAAAGTAAGTTCACATGTAATTCGAATTAATACCTAAAGAGCAAACCTTAGAATAATCCTAAACAATTATAAAACTAATTTTTAAAGTACTTTAAATTTTAGGCTGTAGCTTTACTTCAATCATGTTTTAATTTTCTGTCTCTCAGTTTTTTCTTCTGCTAGAAGGGTGTACCTGCACAAGACTCAACAGCTAACAACTGTATGTACCAGCAGAGGACTTCTCTTTGACTGTAGCTCCAGCCCAAATACTAGCATTTGAAAACCTGATTATTTCTGCACCCTTGGGTCCTGATTACTGTTGACTATTTCTTCAAGATAAGGAAATAATGTCTGTACAAACTGACAGAATGCTAACTTGAAATTGGAGTCTAGAAACTTTCTGGAAACTAAACCATTTTAATCTGACAGGGTCTGACATTGAAAGAAATTGCCAAATTACTCAGCTATCAAACTTGGGCTTTCACAAATGCTTTACTGATAAGGTAAAACAATTATTCAACAAGAATTTGTTCTGTCAGCTCTAATCCTTAGCTTCACAATTTTTTATGTTCTTGTTTTCTCCCAATTGGGTTGCTTATTGCCAAATCCATGCATCACTTCACAAGCCTGTTAAGTGTTTATGCAAAGAACAGCTTTAGATCCTTTGCATTAGATGCTGCATATGCACACCAACTTGAGCTGAAAGAAAAAGCTAATAGCAGCAAAGAGAGAAACTGCTGTGGCTGAAGAGATGTTAATTTTCAGGTTTCAAAAGTTAAAACTTCTGTAGTGATACTACCTAGATGCAGAAGTGTACCGTCTTGGGGTTTTTTCACTTCTTTCTTCCTATTTAGGAAGTGGACTTTGCTCAAGCAAATACCTCATCTATCTGCTTTCCAACTCAATTTCTTTTACTTGAATATTTATACCAAAAGGCTGCACTAACTTTTTCATTGATTTTTGACAGAAACAAAATACTACATACATGATTTAAAATGCCCTTCCAACTCAACTTGCAGAGGTTGTAACGAATTTAACAAAGCACACTAATCTGCAATCACAGGTTGAAACCTTGTGTTTCCCCAACATCCTTTTAAAAAAAAGTATTTTGATGGAAGCTAAATCACATACATTGATAAACATTCTTCCTAGGCAGGCAGCTACTGTATGCAAAGATAAACATAAACCTTCAGCACTCTGCAATAGCAAAGCAGCTTTTTGTGCCAGCACTCCACATGCCAGAAGCAGCTGGCAACGAGATATGCTGGATCCAAAATCATGGCCTAGCAGCCAGAAAAAATAATCAGTAGCAGGGTTATAGGCTTGTCTTGATTAGCAAGTTAATATTGTTAATTACAGTTGTCCAACACTTCGTTTTGAAAACCAATCTATTTCACATCATTTAAAGTGGGCAAAAATAAGTTTGGCCTTCAGCTCCGACTGTTATAGCCCAAGGGTAACATTTAAAGAATCTCCTCAATAGTCCTTTCTTGAATATGCAGGGGTATTCAATTTACTGTCTCCTTTGTGCAACTGAGATCAATTTTTTCAAGAGTTAACTAACAATAACTGATTCCATGCTTAAACAAAGAGAACAAATAGCTTCATAAAATATTTACAAATGCTCAAAGACAGGAGGTTGAAGACTTCAAAATCGAAAGAATAGGCACATAACAGAATTCATAACCTTATTCTTCGAAGTATTTTACCATTCTTCTACAAATAGACTTGCGTGATTTTTTTTATAAACTAAAAAATATTCCTAGATGTTTTATTTCACAGAAAAACTAGTTAAATCCAAAAGGAATGGCATGCTGATCCTGCTATAAGACATTTCACCCTGAATGTAGTTAATGTTACTCCATTTGCAAATAAAAAAAGTACTATTTTATTTTTTTAACAGAAAAATTGTATGTCTTCCAACTTTCAGAAACTCCACTGTATTTTGACTTAATGACTTATTTCTGATAACTGCATTTTTTAAAGAAAATTTACAGAATAATATTTCCAACATCAAAGTTCATGCACTGAGCTTCCCTCCACCTAATTAAGCTTCACCTTAAGCTACATATACTTTAAACAGCTTGGGAAGTGTTACAGCCCTCTTAAAAACTAAAACTCAGTGAAGCTAGGACCATCTGAATGGCCTGAGCAGCCTTGTTAGTTCTGCTGAGAATTGGATTGATGATTGAAGGGATTCAAACTCCTTTCAGAGGATGGAAACAAAAGGTTAGAGTCTTCTTGGTAGTGATGCAATACCTGCTTATTTGATACTTGGCCATAGACAGCATTTTTTTGTTCTGAAAAATGCAGATTTTTCTTTCAGAAATCTATCTTTTTGCCACAAGATTAGAATATGCTTCATCCATAATGTATTTTAAGATCAACAGAAGCAGAACTGCCCATATAATCCTCTAGCCATTTCTACAACTCGAGCAGTCTTCCCCCTCTCTCCCTACCATTTGTGAATGGATATGTACATAAAAGTGGAAAATGTAATCAATTGTTGAGAACACATCAAAAAGAAGACAGATGAAAAAATTTTGTACTTGTCTTTCTTGCACACAAACCCCAGCTGCCCAAAAACAATGTAGCAGTCAAAAGCAGACTGTCATACTTTTCTCCTGTAGCAAGCCATTCTGCCCAAAAATACTAAAATAGAAGCATCTATGATTTAAAATCCTCCAGTTTTGTACATCTAAAGGGACGGCCTGGGATTGTCGGTGGCAGCGGCCACAGAAAGGCTTTTTCAGGCAGCTCTTTCATGGCACAACAGATTCCTCATGTTGTCTCCAAGGCAATTTCAGCTCCCTCAGTAAGCGTAGTACATTTTGTGAAACAGACCAAAGTTTTAGCATAAACCAGTACAGGGCACAGCATGTCATTTCAAATATTTCACTTTCTCATATCGTCACAAAGAGAAAGATCCCTTTATAGAAAAAAAATGCTTTAAGGAGATTTATTTTTTCAACATGAAATCTACAGCAAGATTTTAGTAAAAACTAACATTATCACTAAAATGAGGCACTGTTATACAACCCAAGGCAGTCAGGGTAGTTTTTAATTCTCCTGCAGCTGTAATTTACTGTAAGCACAAAATCTTCATCCTTACCACACATATTTGCAAAGCTGTTCCCTCTCCACCCCTCAGAAAAAAAAATACAAACCCAAGATTTTTCTTTCTTGGAAAATCAGTTTGTAAAAGTTGAACCAATATTTCAAGAAAACAAAATTATATACAGAAAAACAAGTGACACACCCATAGGGAAAAACAATGATAAAATATTTACTGTTCTTACACTAATTAAAATTAATTCAGGATATTTCTTATCCTGAAGTCTTAGAAATGACAGGATATTCTTCATTAAGTTTTTTGATAACCTGCTGAAAGCATTCCCTTTCTTAACTGCAGGCCATGTATCTTTTCTGATAATCTGTCAAAGATATTTAAAAAAATCTTAATTGCTGCTGTTTCACAACATATATTAAAACAATTAATTCAGCAAGTGATGATACTCCCTACAGGAATTTAATTACAGAAATATTAGAGAACACAACATTATTCAAAGAATTAGTTTTTTAAGAGGAAATACTAAGGAAAAATGGCAGGCTGTTAACTTGCCTGTATTATTATGACTGCAGAAATCCTTCTAAATTAATCTTTACCTTTTCCTAGTCTACTGCATTATGAAGCATTATACATTCTTCAGAATTTTTCACTGCTTTAACAAAGCACACTGACAAATACTTTGAAGTATGACAAACACTGATAACAGGTTTTATTGTTAAGTCACTAAAATATTTCTAGTGCCTCAGGCTATCATTATAGGTCTGCAGTAACTGTAAGTATACAGCTGCTCAGATCATTATTGTATAGGCAAAATAAAAGCAAAAGATTAAGCTATCAAAGCTGTATTCTGCACACCTTTATTCTCAACCTTCCATGTTTGAGATAGCACCACGTAAAATTCAGAAGCTGAGAAGTTTAATTCTGATGTTGGTGTAGACTCCAAATCCAGACTCTTGTCAAAGTCCTCCATGGGCTTTAAATGTCAAAAGCCAGTGTCAAAACGACATTCTGATGGAAGCAATGAGTAGCTTTGATACTTCCTGACTGCTGCAAAAGGATCTTTTTCCACATCTGATAGCGTCAATAAGCTTAGAACATCTACCTGTACAAAAGACCTCAAAGACCAGAAGGTATAAGCAGAGGAAGAAATCCTCTTCAATGTATCCCAAAAATGTTCCACCAAAAGAATATGTGGGTAAATGCAGTATATCATAGGAACTGAACCAGGTACTTCATTTCCATTTATATCCCTCAAAAGTACTCCCAATGGTGCTTTCCCAAATCCATTGACTTGAATTGCTACCTCTTCAGGCAGCTCAGAAGCACCTGTGTTCAGTATCTGAGTTGTGGTGGACACCAGGGATGTCAAGATGGAGTAAAGCCTAGTGTCAGAGCAAGATACTCAACTATCTTCAGACGACACAAAAATTGGCATGTCAGACACACCAGGAGTTCAGAGTTATATATTGCAGGGTATTGCATCAGCGGTAAGAAGGTTTCAGATTTTTTGAGTGTTTAGTGTAAATTCTTTCAATACCGAAAAATTATCTTAGTTTTGGAATCAGTTGCCTCAAAAGGCATGCAGGGAGTCACAAACTCAAACTGCAGAAAAAAAATGGCTATATCAGAGATGTAGCCCTACTACATGAGGCAGAAAAATCATTCCTATCACTGATGGAGAAGCCTGTCATTTAGGCAGAACTTACAAGGCTAGAAATCAAATTCTGCCCAAGAACGTGGCAGTTGGCCATTATATGCCTCATATCACTGTGAAAGTTGGTGTAAAAGGTATAGCTAACAGGGCAACTGAGGCAATTAAAAAACCGTTTCTCCTAAATATTAAATTTCTGAGTGACAGGACTTGGCATTTTGGTTCTGCCTCAGTGCTAAAGGCAGAAGAAGGCAGCTGACGCAACTGCAGTTCCATCAGCCACACTGACACGTGGAACTCTGCATGCATGCATGGCCTCAAGGAAACATTTTTCAAAGCAATTTGATGCTTGTGAAAGAAACATTCACATATATAACAAATCCAGACAGCCAATATGTTAATTTTCTTCTGCTAGCTTCTTGAAACAAGATTAAATTCCTTCTAATTACATGCCCTAGTGAATCACCACTGAGTTAAAATTTTAAGCTCACTAGGTAAAAGTCTTTACACAACACAATCAAGGCAAGGAGACCCGGTGATCATTGCCTCTCACTCTGAAGAAAGTCAGGTGGTGTCTGTCACCACCTGCTCTCACAGGCAAGACAACCTGTATATCCTTCTGTTATCCACAAAGTGGCAGAATTGACCAGTTTATAAATTCAAGGTGAAAGAAAACTCCCAAGTCTGCTAAGGCACAGGCTGAGTACAAAGTTACATTATCTAACAAGGTAACATATGTGCCAACAGAAGTTTAAAACCTTATTATTATTAAGTAAATAGAAGCAGGATTTTCCACTCTCCATAGACAGTGTTCCAAACACAACACTAAAGCTGATGTTTACAACAGGATACAAAGCCAAAGGTATTTTAAGCATAATTTTGTAACACTGAATTATGCAGTTTCATGTTGAGGAAAACTATTCAAATCCCACAGTACAGAAGTTGACGTATTAAAAATTAAACTGCTATCAAGCATTCAGAGATTGATATGCAGAGCACTTGCACAAAACACTCAGTTCTATTTTTATGCCATTCTTGCTTTGTGACTTACCATAAAGACAAACTTTCTTTTGGCATTAGAACAGGGAATGTCAACTCAGGAAGGATGCAAGTCTTGGCTAATGAAACAAATTTTTCATTCTTGTATACAAAGCTGGTTTTCTTTGGCTGGCAAATGGGCCTCAAATTTGTCATTCCATGCTACTTTTTTCTTTTTTCAGTCAAGTTAGTCTGTCACTCCACCCTCTCAAACAGGATCTGTCAAAGTCCCTGGCTTGTCCCTGGCATGACTGACATTTCACACCTTAGATCAGCATCAAGTTTAACAGTTTCTGCATTGCAGGAAACTAAAGCCAGATTAGTTATGTATGTATGTATCTTACAACATGCTTTCAATATTTACTCTAATAAGATGTTTAACTACACTTATTTCAGACTGACCCTAGTGAAGCATTTATATTTACTACTGAGTTAAAGCAAGTTTGACATCAATTCTGCATTACTTGTTAACACACAACAATCTTGTATTTAAGATACTTATACATAGATATGTAGGTGGCAAAGGAAATAGATAGTGACTGACTGAAGTCATCTTAGAGAAGTACAAAACCTGAGATATTAAGTTCACACACTGAATTATGCATTCTGAAAAGAGGTAGTATTTAGACACTTTTGCATGACAAGTCAACAAACAACTGTTCCACATCACTATGCATTTTTGTCCTGGCCTCTACACATTGCTTCCCACAGTCAAGGAACAGTGGCCAAGCATGACATTGGTCTACCATCTGCTAACTCTTGCTTGATAACTAGAACATAAGGCAGCTGCAAAACTTCCACAAGTGCAGCAAACAGAATGCTAAAAACTTAAACTAGCTTGTTTTGCACTGAGCTTTTGACATCTGTCAGTAACTTCAGCTAGCCGATTTGTTAGACATCTAAAACCTCACCAATTCCTGCTTCAAATTACTAACCATCACTGCTACAAAAGGCAGTCAGGAGCTATGAATCCATTAATGGTCAGTTTGTTATCTACAGTTTCTTTACTAATTTAATGATTCAAAAGAAAGCAGCATGTTTCAGGACTCTTGGCCACTGCTTTCAAAGAAATGGTTTGCTCAAATCTAAGATTGATGTAAGTTATCCAAAGACATTTTCCATGTATCAGAACAAAGCCTGTAATGGCATAGAATTATATTTAAAACAACCAGCTCCTTCTCACTACTCACTGTTTTTAAAAGTAGTGAGTAGAAAAGCAAGAATTCACATCACTTTCCTGTCATATACTAGAGACTGCATTCTGAAACAATTTACAGATTTATAATTCAAATTTTCAAATAAGTTTACAAAATATTTAAACACACAACAGAAGCATTTACAAACAAGCTAGCTCTGGGGGTTGTATCTTAAGATGTTTAAAACACCTGAAAGTAAGGTAACAAAATTAAATTATCAACAGGATAAACAAATATGAAATCTAGAAATTGTGTTTTAGACATTGGGCAGTAGTTCTTCCACATGACTAAAAGAAGGGAATTAGGCAGAGCTGTTAAAAGGTGGTGCCAGAAGACTACGGAATTAATTAATGAAGTCATAGCCTTATCACTTTATTTTTTTAATTCATTTTTTTAAACACAGTTAAGGGATAGTTTTCAAAACGAAGAAAATCCTTTCATCTGGGTAACGTGTAACTGGGTAACTGCCACAGTTAGCTTTCTATACTAAAGATAACCTTTTAGATCAAATGTAAACCTTACATATAAAATTGTTATTTAGAATCAAAATCTGAATTAAAATTTGCCTGTGACAGTAAAGTTCAATTCCTGTTAGATAAGACACAAATACTGTTTTTCTGCAATTTCAACACACTTCAGGGAAACTCAGTCAGTTAAATAATTTTAAACATTCACCTCAACAGAGTCCTAGAGCAAATACTGATGCCACTACAATCATTGCTTCAGTCATATCATGAGTTCCAAGATATTTAATCTCCCTTCACAAACTGGCAAAGTATCATTAGAGAAGACAGTTATAAGGCTGTATATATAAGGAAGTATTTCGTAGTGCACAAAATACTTCAAATAAGTCCTGTTTGAGAAGTTACTTATCCTTATGAACAGATCTTAATCCCCAGGTTTATAATAGTTTCATGACTTGAGAACGTAGAGGCTGAGAGGAGCTGACTTTAGCTGTGGTATGGGTTTTGGTGCTGCATGCCTCTGCCACCCAGGACACTGATTTCTCTGATCTGAGAAATGCTCATTAAGCCCCAGCCTTGAAGTGCACTTGGACTAAACTCCCCCTGAGCTTATCAGAAACACTGTCTGTTCCCAGGAACTAACAGGTGTCTAATAAGCATCTGCTTTTAACACACAGCCTTGGATTTTTTTTTTTTTTTAAATAACAATGCAAGTGGAATAATATTTTTGTTGTTGAACAGTCAAAGAAAATTACCAACTCAAATTGGCCAGGATGGAAAATTACTACAACTACAGCACACCCTCTTGCTACCCTATAAACAGTGGTCCAAAGTGAGACCCTTTTGAGCTCCTGACTATAAGGGACTAATGTGTATTAAAACCCATTGTCTAACCAGCCTACAAACAGCAGTCCACAGTGAGATCCCTTTGAGCTCTTGATTCCCAGAACACAAGGGGCTAATGTGTATGTCTCAGACACAGATAACTGGATGGTTGTGAAGCCAGCCAAGGACTGTTACTACCAACAGACAAGAATTGATGGTAATCCAAGGACTATTGGTATTAACACACCATGAGAAAGAACAAGGTTTGGCTGGAGAAGGGGGGTCAAGTGGAGATAGAGAGGCACTTTTCCTTTAGGAGGAATACAATACAGTACAATGCAGGAATGAGTGGCAGGAAGTGGACATGAATTATAGGGTGGGATTAAAACCACCAAAGACCTCCAATGCCCTCCAACACATTTCCAGAAAGGCCTGACAGAATGGATGGTGCATAACTAACTTACATCATGAACACTGTCCTCAATAAACTTAGTTGTTAATATACATAAAACTGACCTAAGGAAAGCCCATTTATTTAGGATTCATACAGCATATTGAAACTATTAGGTATAATGAATTACAAATAATTGAGTGCTATAAAGGGTCCTATTTAGAATTATTCAACAGTGATTTTTTTGCAGTTCAAGTTCAAATCAAAATAGTCACCTGATAATGAAATTACATGTTATTTTATAAAGTTGTATTTTATTCAAAAGAAAACAGAGTATTTGATAACACTTAACAATCATCCAGCATGACCTAAGTTGTATGACAAGGCACAGATCTGGGAATATTAAGTGTTCTGGCTGCTTTTATATGTCATTAAAATAGATATTTTAAAATTAAAATTGCTGGAAGAATAAGCCCTTGTCTCAAGCTATCCTTACACCACTCATGGTGCTCTCATTACCTACCTTGGCAAGACAGGATTAGTAACTAAGTCAGCCACTAAAGAAACATCAGTGACCGAGACTACTTTATACCCCTACTCAATTCTCTGTGATGGATTTTGCTACTGACATAATGATATTTACAGAAAAAGGATAGTTAAAAACTTTCACTTTGCTTATCCAAAGACACCCACACATCTGAAACTCTAAGCCAGCCTACAAGCAATTCACACACGATCAGAATCACCTCCTCAGATATCTGTTTTAAAGCACTAGTAAGAAGCCCATTTTCAAGTGTGGTTTCAGGATACAAACTCTAATTTTACACTGGCACTTAAGTAGACACTGCAAGTAAGAGAAGAGTCACTGAAAAAAAGGGAGAAGTAGGAAATTAAGTTTGGACACACTATTGTATCTCTTACACTTGGACAATCCTCATTAAATTAGTGGTTATAAATTGCATTTCCCTCCATTTGATTTCTATGCTGCATAAAGGAACATTGCCACTTTTTTGGGGCAGAGAATTTGCCTCGGTCAACAAAGCTTTCTGTTTTCTGTATAACAGCTCAGAATCACAGAATTGTCTGGGCCTGAAGGGGTCATTAAAGGTCACCTAGTCCAATTCACCTGCTGTGGGCAGGGACATCTTTCAGTAAATAGTTGAGCAAAGCCCCATCCAACCCGTTCTAGAGCACTTCAAGGGATGAGGCACCCACTACTTTTCTGGGCAATCAATTACAGTGTCTCACCACACTCACAGTGAAGGATTTCTTTCAATATCCAAGCTAAATCTACCCTCTTTTACTTTAAAGTCATTAACCTTTGTCCTACTCCTACAGGCCCACGTCAGATTTTATGCATAGTGATCATAGAAATAATTTCAAAAGGGACTTAGAATCACTTAATCCTCTATACAAAGAAACCCCACTAATCTGCATTTATGTTGTTCCTGATGAATTTGTTCATAACCTGCTCTTTAAAACTACAAAGTTAGCATTTCACCCACCCAACAGTTTATTTAGCACTTTGTATGACACTACATTAGAAGGTATTACATAGGTATTTAACTTTTTCTATTGCTATCTATTACTTAAAATGTATTACCTCCTGCAGTATTCAAAAGAAATACAAGTGACAGATTATTCTGTGTTTTTGCTAATATCCTCTGAGCTCCCCAAGCAGTCCGTCTCTAATTCATACTGTTCAAAAGCAAACACAGCATTCCAGCTGAGACTTTACATATAATGGAAAAGAAGGAATACCTCCTAAAAGGAAAGGAATGCTTGCTTTTAAAACAAAGGACATGTTTTTCCGAAATTTAGTCAACTGAATTTTAGAAATTTAATCTTAAATCTCTCTCTCTAGTTTGCTTACAATTCTATTACTTGAGTATAAAAATTTTTAGTCAAAATACAAGTGGCTTTCGGCTACTCTGATACAAACGAGCTCTAACACTACAGAATTTTGCTTTGCCATCAAGGGAGAAAAGATTCCAGGTAAAAAAAATCGAACCAGATTTCCTGGTTGTCTCATTGGTATATACAATTTCTCTTGTTCCAAAATTCCTCTGAAGACATCCATTCAAATTATTCTGTCCCTCCACATTTTAAAGATGTGAAAATTGATGTTCAGCCATGCAACACAACGTGATAGAAAAGGCATCTCAATTTAGGCCACTAGTGTGTCTTATTCACAATTACTTTGGAGCCAAACAGATTGAAACTCAAATACAGTGTAAACCCAGTTACAATTATGAACCAAGTCATGACCAATAAGATCTGATCTTACAGTAGCATGCAGTATAAGGGGCACTGCAACAATGACCAATCCCTACCGTTCCCGGTTAAATTTGAGTGAATGAAGAATAGCCGGCCTCTTCTGGCGCAAGTTCCACAGATGTAAGGTGTCATCAGCCAAGGCACTCACAAGAGCTCCCTAGGAGAACAAAAACATTTTAGTCACCTTGTTTTCATAGCCCTAGGAACAGTGTAGCATCACAGTGGAAATACATTATATATTTATTACCAGGATTAAAAAAATGTGTAAGCATGTGCATCAGCACCACAGCACAGATAAGTTCTAAGTAGTAGGAATGAGATAAGTGATGTGATCACTTGTTGTTCACCTCACTCATGTTTGGTTCAGTGTTATACTGAGAGGTGATGGGGAAGTAGCTTTTTCCAGTGTGTGCTCATTAGTTTCCTCATGTCCGTCTCTGCAGAGAAATCAGGGAATGAACTGCTAATATCTGGGTGCTGACAAAGCTAGCAAGATCCATCTAAAAACATGTCCCTAGCTCAAGAACAGCACTGCTGTCAGGTCTCAGCTCCTACATCCCTAGAAACACACATCTGAAACTGAGGCAACATTATTAAGTTCATGTCTAAGTAACTCTATCAAAATAAAATTAAATACCTACTGAAATTGGTAGCACTTTTGAAAAAGCACTTCACCACTTACAGGCATAACTTGCAATGTTCAAGGACACAAAAAGATATTCCTAGTCCTTGCTTACAGCAAAACAGTACTCTAGTGACAAAGATACTTTTCAAGAGTTAGTCAAGCGTTTTCCAAAACTAAAGAAAAAATTTTATAATTGTTATAACAGTTTGCTATTTGTGCTACATCAATTTTATCAGCTAATTTTAATGCTTGCTTAATGAAAAATTAAAGAAAATGTGCTCCACATTTTCTCTGAATTACACATAAATCATTTTACTAACCTCATTAATCAGGAACTGAAGTTGGATTACTGCAGCTCCACTGTCATGTTGACAGTAGCATTCAACTCCTGGCCGACCAAAGCTGGAATTAGTACCATTAAGGAATAATTGTTGCATGTAATAAACCAAACACACAGCATAACCAACATTTTCACTTTTACTAGTACCACATTCACACAGGCTAACATCCTGTTTCTAGCTAGTGCACTCAACATATCTTACCACACAGAGTTGAATAGCTACCAAAACAGTAATTTATAAATGCCACAAAGTAGCACAAAGAAATTAAAAGGCCTACCTTGAAATATAAAAATTATATGTAAGTGCTTAACTTACAGAGATTTAAGGGATTCGTCATTATGAAGAACTTGAAGAATGACGAAGCAGTTATTTTAACAATGTTAAATATCAAGACTAGAATTAAAGGAAGTTGATCTAAATAAGCATCATAAACAAATTATTACATTTTTCAAATGCCAAAGGATCTTTCTCTCCATTTAAACATAACTTAAGCATGAAAAGAGCTGAAAAATGCAAGGCACGTTAAAAAAAAATCTAATGTAAATTTTCAGGATCTCTGTATCAAGACTTCCTGGATTCACACCAGCTATGAGATAGCAAAAGCTTGCTCCTTTTCACTCTCACACATATATCAGTCCTGCCCTTCCATAACAAATACTGATGGAAGTTGCAGCAAAACATATTATTTCACTTCTCCATACTTAACTCACTTTTTTGTTGTAAACATCCTGTATTTTAAATGTGGTTCTGCACCTGCTTCTGATACAAAATTAAGTTCTCCAACATCTAGGAGATTGAGCAGAAATAAGAGAAGAATTAAGCAAACTGGTCAGTATTTCACCATCATTGTGTGCCCAGGGTTTCTGGACTATAATTTGTCAGTGCTGAACACTTCTTGTTTTAAAGAAGCACCTTAGCTTTAGGAAGAAAAGAAATTATTCCAAAGCTTTATGCAAAACAGGGAATATATGTACAATTTTTTCTCTCGGTATATGCTAAAAATTAATAAAACAGTACAATTCTCGCCCATTCTGCAATTTCCATTTACTGAGAAATTGCTGAACAAAACCAAAGCAGATAATATGTGCATCCTTAAAAAACATGTGCATTCATGGTACACAGTTGAAAGGCTGAAAAGACTATTAGGCTGCATGCAAATCAAAACTCACACACATCTCCTGCTCAGCCTCTAAGTTGGTAAAATAAAGTACAACCACAGCAGGGAGAAGTCTGCCCCAGCACACTGCTATATTTAACTCTTAAACTTAAATCACATTCTTCTAGACTAATGAACCTGCATAACATCCAGCTAAGTGGTGAGATATACACTAGACAGATGTTGAATAATCCACCAAACTTAATACCAGCTTTCTTCCCAAACAGAATTAGTAATTTAATTTTGTTCTGCCATGGAAAGACTTAAAGAGTCAGTGAGCCTCGGCTGGTTTTTTGCTTTTACTTTACATTCTTATCAATAAGTTTTTTTACAAAGAAGTTGCCTGTATTCCAGGCACAATTTATAGCTTAAAAAACAAAGAGTGGAGGGAGTGTTGTCCCCATGAACGATACCTTCCTACACAAACTCAGAATATTTTAAATGTGAAGTCATTGCTTTTACATTAACTATGGATTTACTACACAAATTGCCAGACTGAAAAACCCCACAAGAAATAACATAAGTTTCAGAGCTGATTGCCTTCGGCCTTGCTCACACATTTGTATTCACTTGAATTAATAAATATTTGCACAAGTACACAAAAATGATTTTCAAATGTGAAATTCAAATGCTTACAGGAACTGAATTTTAAAACTTGTTTATCTTCACTGACACAGGTAGTTTTCTAATAAAAGATTTTTCCAGCCCCTCCCTGGAACAACATTTTCCAACATAATTAAATGCAAACCTTGTTTGTAAACCCAGAGTTTATTTCAAATTAAGACTCTAAAGCTACCTTGCTTCAAAATAAGAGGAATATGACCCAGAAAAACAAGTCCATAGACTGCTCAAGTTACTTCTTCCTTCAAATTCTATTCCTCAGATGCTTTCTGCAAGCACTTCTGACGCTAATATTTCTGGAAGCACTGTTATAACTAGTCAATAAAAATTTCATTATTAGGAATGTTTCTATGTTTCCTTAAACAAAAAATTCTTCCCCCTTTTCCAGGACACCTGAACCATTTTCAAGAAATCAGTAAATATGCAGCACTAGGAGTAAGATTACCCAAGTTTTAAATATTCAGAGCAAATCTCTCTTTGACAAATTAGTGGAAACCTCACATCCAGATGTGAAAACAGCTTGGCCTCTTCTGTAGTGCTTGCTGTCATTAAAAATTGAAAAAAAAATAGTCCTTGCAGCTAGTCTTATTTAGTTCCTTTACTTAAGGATTATGTCATCTTCACTTTTTCACCTAGTAGCTAAAATTATTCTTCTCATCTCAAATTAATGTCATCCTTCTAACCAGCATTAATCTTCTTTTCTAAAGCAATGCAAAGCCTCCCAGTTTTGCGGGGTATGCTGAATTGAAAAAGCACATCACAAAGACTGACTGTAGAAGGATAATACATGCCTGCTTCAGTACATGTGAAGCATTTCTCAACCACACAAAACAGGCAGCAGCCCAGGGAATGCAGTTTGCCCAAATCCATTGCACTTGTGTATGTGGACTTTAGGCAAGAGAGCTCACTGTACTAAGCAGTGATCATCTACTACAGCGTCGTTCCCAAAACAGGCAAAAATTATAATGAATAATGACAAGATGAGCAAAGCATTTTAATTTTGTAGACAGGAAAAACTCTCTACCAAAGACCTTGGGTAGCTCTAGAGGAAATACTCTGCTCAGAGCAATTTTCTAATCAAAGACCCATCCCTGCTTCTTCAATTCCAAGCAGCTTATTCTACTATTCCTGCTTCATCCCTGACTCAAAATATTAAGAAATTGGATAAATTAATAGCTTCTAAACTGTACCTTTGAATATTGCTCCCATGTTGCCCACTGACATTTGGAAATTAACCCTGGAAAACACTAGTATTTGTCTTCACTGCATATTTCTTGAGAAAACAAGAGACAACAGCTGTGCCTGACAGAAGAAAAAGTTAACATTCTCATGTCCTAGAATTAATGCTCATTTTCATAACTGCTAGAAGTGCAGGTAATACACAAGGAAACCACAGTATGACCTTAATATCACATAAGACTAAATTCACTTCAATTTATGAGAAAAAGCAACATTTCCTAAAGGTATTTTTTCAAACAAGCTTCAGACCTAAGCTTCCATTTCAAGCATTTCTTTTAGCAATATGCAAGTTGTCTCCTTAAAAATACTCTTTTTTTAAAGTTATTACCATTATTTATAGCTTAGCTACATAGTAGCAACTCAGTGACAATCCACCCTTAGAAATCACTTTTGACAGAGAAAATTAATTCCATAATGTTAATGAAAGTCAGAGAAGACCAATCTTTTTTTTTTTTTTTTTAAACTCTTTAGTTACTCTAAGTAGACCTAAGGACTACCAGGGACAACTTCTTCACATCTGACATAAAAGACAGTCCAAAATTTGTAGATATCAATTCAACTCTTAACGTAAGGCAGTCATCAAAAAAAATCACAGAATCATTTAGATTTAAAAAGACCTCTAAGTTAATCAAGTCCGACCTTTGGCCAACCATCACCTTATCAACTGGAGTATGGCTCTGAGTCCAGTCTTTTCCTGAACACCTCCAGAGATAGTGACTCCACTGCCTCCCTGGGAACCTCATTCCAATAGTTTAACAACAATTCCAAAGGTTTAACAACCTTTTCAATGATAGATTTTTTTCTGATATCGAAACTAAGCCTCCCCGGCACAGCTTGAGGCTATGCTCTCTTGTCCTGTCATGAGTTGCCTGGAAGAAGAGGCTGACCCTCACCTGGCTATCGCCTCCTTCCAGGCAGTTATGGAGAATGGTAGGGTCTCCTAGGTCCCTGAGCCTCCTTTTCTCCAGGGTAGACACTCTCAGCTCCCTGAGCTGCTCATCGCAGCACTTGTGCTACAGACCCTTCACCAGCTCCACTGCCCTGCTCTCAACATGCTCCTACACCTCAATGCCCTTGTAATGAGGGGCCCAAAAATGTTGAATTCTGGGTCCCTGAACAGGATTTGAGGTGTAGCCTCACCAGCGCTGAGTACAGGGGGACAGTCACTGCCCTGGCCCTGCTGGCTGCACTGCTGCTGATCCAGGCCAGGATGCCATTGGCATTCCTGGCCACACACTGGCTGATGTTCAGTTGGCTGTCACAAAACACCCCCAGGTCCTTTCCCACCGGACAGCTTTCCAGCCACTCTTCCCAAGCCTTCGGCACTGCACGGGGCTGTTGTGACTGAAGTGCGAGCCCTGGCGCTCGGCCTTGTTGAACCTCATAGCATTGGCCTCGGTACATTGATTCAGCCTGTTCAGATTCCTCTGCAGAGACTTCCCACCCTCCACTAGATCAACATTCCCATCCAACTTAATGTCAACTCACTGAGGGAGTACTCGATCCCCTCATCCAGATCATGAGTAAAGATATAAAACAGAACTGGCCCCAACACTGAGCCCTGAGCACGTGTGACTGAACACCAACTGGACATGACACCATTCACCACCACCCTCTAGTCTGGCCATCCAGGCAGTTTTTAACACAGCAAAGAATCCACCTGTACAACCCACAGGCAGCCAGTTTCTCCAGAAGAATGCTACGGGAAACAGAGGTTTCACTAAAGTCCAGCCAGACACCACCCACAGTCTTGCCCCTCATGCATGTCACCAGATTTCCTAAACTCACACTGGCTCGGCTTGACCTCTTGGCTTTCCTGTGAGTGCCATGTGATCACACTCCACCTGTTCCAGAACCTTCCTGGACAGCAAGGTCAGGCTAACAGGCCTGTAGTTTCCCAGATCCTTCTTCCGGCCCTTCTTGTGGATGGACACTACATTGGCCAACCTCTAGTCGGCCTTCCTGGGTAGCCAGGACTGATGATAAATTATGGAGGGCAGCTGTGTGAGCTCCTCCGCCAGCTCCCTCAGTACACTTGGATGAATCCCATCCAGTCCCATAGATTTACGAGTGCCTAAACAGCTCAGCAGGTCACTACTTCATCCTGGATTACAGGATTCTGCTTCCTGTCCCTGTCTTTCAGCTCAGGGGGCTGGTTACCCTGAAGTATACACACACATTTATAATTTATTTTCCAAACTATCACCACACAGATATTTGCATCTTTTTTTTATTACACTGTGATAAAAAGTCTTGATAATACAGCAAAGACAGACCAGGTATCAGATTTGCCACTGTTACAATAGGTCACGAGTATTAAGACAAATCTGAAACTGCAGCAGATTTTAATATTCATTCCTAGATTCTTCTCAAAATTATAGCAGCAACACCTAGAAGTCCTTAAATAGTTGACAATTTTGACAAAAAAGATCATTGACTAGAGAAAGACACTAACCACTGATTTGAATTGCATACAAAACACTAAAACCAGTAGATTACTCAATGTATTCTTATATATACCACTCCACAGCATACAGCTCTCCAAGACTGCATAATATACTTGCATATTTTACTACAGTTATGTATGTATAGCACTTTCCCCCTTAATGAGACCCTGAATAATTAAAAATTATAAAAATGCAACACTATCTCACAAAATCTAATGAATACTATTACTTTCACATACATAATTTACAGCAACCATCTCAAAGAACAATCTGTCAAGACACAGTTATTTAGCAAGAAATAGTTATTCAAAGAGTCAGAAAGTACTACAGTCAAATGCTGTCTAGAAAATACACTTTGACCTTTCACATCCATGTACTACCAAACAAGATAATATATAATTTGTTCTTTTGGTGGCAGGGGGAGGATAAGGAGCGAGCGAGGGGAGTAACAGGTACAACATTTAAAAAATTGATATTAGATCCTATTACAAATATCATAGTAGTTTAACAGGATACAGTAAACTACTACTGCTGTTTGCTATTGCTTTAGAACTTTGAGTGAAGTGGTGACTAAACAACTGGCTGCAAGTTTAATTTCTCAGCTTCCAAATCAGCTACCAATCATGTTCATCCCTGCATAAGTACAGATCAGCTTCCTGAAGTATTCACTTTGTGTACAGAACAATGCTCAGCTCCTTTAAACACTAGAAGCCAAATGATTCCATGTTAGCTTGCAAAGAAAACCATCTCAGACTGATAAAGTAAAAAGGAGCTGTTTTGAAAAGTACCAAAGTCTACAGATCTCAGCAAAAGTTGGTTACATGGTTTTTGTATAAAGTAGTTGTAAAATTTTAAAGTACAAACCCACTCTTTTTTGCCTCAATTTGCATGAGTTTTGTATTTTAAAATTAAACAATGCCTGAACTAGTTTGCATGTAGACTGATAGGGAACAGGTAGGGAGCGGTAACTTAAGTACAATTCACTTTTTAACAACAACAGACAGGGGTCAAAGCACTTTCTTAAACTTCAAAATTGCTTACATAAATATGCACAAAACCAGCATTTCCCAAGTAGATATGAAAAGTGCCAGCAAATTTTCTGTAAAGGCTGTATTTCACAAAATTTTCTCAGAGATGCCAGGGAGAGCCAATCGTTCATTGGAACAAGATGTAATCGAGCAGTACAAATGCAAACAGGATTAAAAAAACAAAAAACCAAAAAAACCCACCATAATCTAAAATTAAACAAGAAAAGAGATTGGTTTTATTGCTAAGTTTCTATATGCACAACTCACAGATGGCAAAGCATGCTATAAAATGAAGAGGTAAAAACAAATATAGACCAAACCAGAAAAAAACTAAAAAGGCTACAAGCTTTCCTTGATTTTACTTACTTTGCATTCCGATACAGGTTGTACTCCTATAGTCTAAGACCTCTACTTCAGCACTAATAATGCAAAAGAAGCTGACTAATCCTGTACTTTTTCTGGGTGGGATGGAAGAGAAGGGGAACAGCAGAACACAAAGGTAGGAAATCAGAAATACTGATTTCTACGACTACACAAGACACAGTGAAATAGGTGGTAACTGCTAATTCAGTAAAGTTTTTCCAAAGGCTGCATATGTAAGAGTAAATCCAGGAAATAATTAAGTATTTTTTAAGAACTTCATCAAAATTCACAGGTAAAACCTTTGTATTCTGTTGCATGCTTCCAAGACCTCCTCATGTGCCACCCATTTAATCTAGTTTCAAGTCAAATTTCAATGTTATTACATACTATATCAGAATATTAATAATTCATCAGGTTTTTCCTCTTTACATGCATAGCTTCTTGGCCAAGAATAAAGACAGGGGCATTCCATGCGCCTAGAACTGAGGTATACTTGGATTAAGAATGATGTCTCTTCTCAGAGCCCAGATATTTTGTACAAACATTGCCAAGAGCAGCATTAACAGGTGTAATGTTCTAGAACTAGATGCTAAGTGGATTATATACTTATTTAATTTAGTTTATGAAACCATAAATAACCTTGGATATTATCTAATAAAAGGACAATTTAACATTTTCAAAGAACATAGCCAACCCTTGCCCAATCCATTATTGTCTGTCATCACCTATTTCTGACTGTAAAGCATTTTGCTAGGGCCAAAACTCTCTCTTCATTCACACAGCATGACCTAAAATAGTTCCCTTAACTCTTGTCTGACAAGCGAAGTCTCTTCAGTTATTTCCACATCACCAGCCATTGGATAGAAGTGACAGGAGACCAACAGTAATCACCAGTCATTCTATCTCAACTTTGTTCACACACATGCCCATTCTCTAATCCTCTCCCCACAAACTTCATAGCAGTGAGTGTAGTCTCCTGAGCAATTTTACTTGTACCTCATCAACCCTTTACACCATTAGGGGTTATTTAAAATAAGACCACAGGTACTGCAACCACTCTTCATGCAGCCACTTGTACTCACTTGCTTTGATTAAGGCAGCAGAAAAAGCAGGTGACCTAGGCACAGGAAGAGGTTTTCTAGAAGATCTCAAATTAAAATGAAAGTTGGTCACATCTATGAATTTCTCCCCCAGACTTTGCTGTAGTTTCTCTCTCAGTACTGATATCAGCTCCTTCCTTTGGACATAGTTCTTTAAAACTTGACTTTTGGAAGAGGTATCTACCCTTCTACTTCCCACACCATTTTGCATTGTAGTAATGATGGAAATAACTTCCTCTTCCCAACATGCTTCTGAAGTTTAATCATTGGAAGTTTAATCAATACAGTGACACAGATATACCATGTTTCTGCTTACACAGCTTTTTGAAGTAATTAGCAGCAAAGTCACTTGTTGAAGCACTAAGCAAGTCAAGGATTACAAGTACCAACACTTCCATGGCCTAGGCAAGATGGAGAAACTTAGATCCCAAATCCAGATGGCAGGTGCAAGTTTACCTCTTCTGTCTGTACCAAATTGATAGAACAATCTGTCCCCAGATTCATAGCAGTCTTTCAGCTATGACCCTAGGGACAGACAAGCTGAAACACCTTCCAAATATCCCATGTAATGTTCACAGGCACAGCATCACAAAAACCTGCTATTGCTTTTTAAGTATTTCAGCTAGCAGTCTCTAAACCTTAGTAGTTCAAACATAATGGAATAAATGGGTCTTGGGACAAAATTCCCTCATCTGCTCAAAGCAGAAGTAGAAACTTCTTAAATAGTGTCATTCATAATGACACTAAAAATTGCTAAAATTAGCCTCAAGTGTGAGCAATCACAGCTATCCTTTAATTGCTACTTTAAGTATTTTGTAACTCTGTTTTTCACTTTATCTTACCTTAAACCTCCTCAGGTTCCACTTCAGCATAATTTTTAGTTTTGCATATCACCAAAAGACTGAGAAACTTATTATTTCACTGTTATCAAAATAGTAGTGACCATTTTATAGGTTTGCTCAAAATTACCCCCACAAATGAAAACCAAGGTACAATTCCAAAAATTCAGTAGATGGCACTATTCCACAAAAGTCGAGAGGAAACTATGTCCTCACATAAACAAGAGGCACCATGGAGCTAGAACTCTTATTTTAAATTTTCATAGAACATGGAAAAATACATGCTAAAACATTAAAAGAAATCACTGTTTTGTGGAAACAGCTGTAATTTTACTTAGCTATTTTGATGAGGCATTTCTGCTATTATACAGAGCTCCACTTCACATCACAAAAATAGCTGCATACCAGTGTTGCAAAAAGTAGTATTTTTACAGTTTGTATTTACCAGAAATCCAATCTGACACATAATATTAAAAGGTTGACATTGTCCCTAGAAGTTGCTTATGCAACTTTAATTCACATTTCCTCAAATCCATGATGGTAATTTATTTTTAAAATTTAATGCACTAGCTCAACATCAATTGTAAATGCTTTGTATTATTCAGCCTAATTTTTTTAAGTGTCAAAAAAGGTAAGTGGTCACTATCAGGAGGATAGTGAAATTGCCAGATTTTAAAAACATGCATCTTCAATATTATTAAGTATAATAAGCATAGCCCTAAAAATAACTCCACCCATTCCATCTTAACTCTTCTCTTAAAATTTGTTGCAAATGCTAAATTAAATCCTGTAGTTTGCTTCTTTCTCAGTGAACTTGAGGACTTCAGATGGATCCTTTCCTTAGCCCCAAGAAATTCACCACTGGACAGTGCCCAGGAGTTCCCACAGGAGTACAAATACAGAGCTACTGTTTTGCACAAGTTGTGAGTTTTAGAAACCCGAGGGTTTTTCTTAGTGCTGGGAAAGGGAAAATTCAGTGTTATGGGATTTCCAAGAACCCAAGGCCCAGTTTAAGACAACAACAAGATGGAATACAAATCATCAACAGAAAAAGCACAGTCCAAGATACTTCTCCTGTACATCTTTCCTGCAGTTTTTCCTAGTAGGTGCTTTAACTACAAGATGGAGGGAAGGTATTATCTTGTGACTGTAGCCTTAGTGATTTTTTTTTTTTTTCTGATACTTTAGAGAATCTCCCCATTATTCGCTTTACTTCAGGGCTTGTCAGATTCCAAGAGATGTCTGATACTTCAGGCAGTGCTTATCTGCCCTGCTATTACAAGAATTTTTGGTTTACTAGCAGAAGAAACAAATAATCTGAGCCTCTAAGAGTTATTTCAATCAACTTTTACTGAAGTGAAAGAAATCTTCAGCTAGTACTTTTCCATAAATTTCATGAAAACATGAAGCTGAAAAGAGTGGAGAAAGGAAGATGGAAAGAAGGGGAAAAAGCCAGATTAAGCCAATATCCCATCCAAGGCATTACCTCACTGTCCTAAAATACAGGCTCTGAGTAGCTACAGGAAGCACTTCAAGAGTTACAACATACATGTAACAGCACTACAAGATTGAGTCATATGGTAGCAAGTTTGACAGTGAAAATGTCTGTGTTTCCTCTAGATAAAAGTATCCAAAATATAGATGTCCATATATTACAACTCACTTCACATAACTGAAACCATTCTAGTTCCAAAGGAACTTAAAGAAGTGCCATATACAGCAAATTATTGCTTTGAGCCTCTCAGTGACACAGAGGGCCTACTGATGCTGCTCAGAACTTTCTAGTTTCTTCCACAATCCTGCACCTTAACAGAAATATCTACCAATATTTCTTCATCATAAGACAGTCTTAATAAAAAATACAAGCACTAAAAGTTTATAGTAAGATCTCTGACTGATTAGGATCAAGGAAATGTTCAGGGCTTTGGGTTTGTAAAGAAACTTGAGCATTTATGTGCACTTCCTGCATAGTAAAGGAAAAGCTGCAGAAACAGTAGAGGCTTTCCTTTCCAAAAAGCACTTCCATCTCCTTCACTACCACCCTGCTCCCCAAATGCCAAGAAAACACATTCACATTTCCAATGTTCCTCTCACTTTTTTTATCATGGTAAATAGAAGGCAATGTAAAGAGCAAGACTACACAAAATATGCTAGAAGAAAAATACAGCCAGATTCCTCAAAATTATTACCTACAAAGTGACTGTTGTTAAAGTATAAAGCTAAGGAAGTTTCAACTCTTTTTCAGGCAATTTGGTTCTCACTGGAACCTTCAGCAACATAGTTACACAAGAACCACTTAGTAGAAAGTGAAATGGCTGCTGTTCAGTTAAAAGATAAAACCAATTATGGACACTCCAAAAAAGTAACCTCTATCATCACCACAAGTCACAGTACTACCCCGTACAGAAAATTTTAAAAAGGAGGGAAAAAAAAATCATTTGCTGTTTGAGGCAAATGATAACCACAGTCCAGAGCTTTACTGAGGTTTTAATGTTAAAGCCTGTAGCTACAGATGTCAAATAGACAGGGTTTCCTACATTCTCGATAGAAGTTTCCAGCTGTGAAAAAGAGCACTTCAGAAATGCCATAACATGAAAATATCCAAGGGCTCACACAAAAGAAAAGCATTGTCTGGAGCAGGACTCTTCACCAAACCTTAAGACAGTTTCTAAGCACCAAATTCAGATAAATTCAGACCTGCTTTGAGTCAGAACCTTCATTTGTGCAGTGTAGTTCAGTGTTTACTGTTTTTTGATTAAATACTTGGTTTAATGTTTTGAGTGTCAGAAGCATTTTCTACTCAGCAATAGGGAAAATGAAATTAATTAATTTTAGAAGCTTACTTCTATAATACCTTCCATCAAAAATCTGAGAAGAAAACAGATTTCATTGTCAGCCAGCTACAACTCACTAGAAACTGCAAACTGTGGAAGTTTTATGCATGCTCTGCATGGTGAGGAAGAAAAAATCCATGAGGCTCAAATATAAGCTGGAACATCTGAGCTGTTATGTGTCAGACAAGTCACCTAAGGTGCCCCTCAAACATTTACTAGAGAAAAAAGAAAAAAACATGGGGGAAAACTACCGTTTCCAAGATTTCACTAGAAAAGTTTGATGAATATACTATTTTTATAAGATACTGTTTAAAGTTTATTTCTTCTTTCAAGTGTCAGCATAGCAGAATGGCAATGAAACAGGAACAAATAATCCCATTGTATATTTACAGTGTCCAATAGTTCTGTGTGAATTTAACAAAAAACAAACAAAAAAAAAAAACACAAGAAGAGCATTAGATTTCCTGATGGTAAAGAACTCCACGAGAACAAAATTCAAGTAACATACGTATTAAGAGAAAAAGCTACGAAACCTTTTGCAGTTAACTGCATGGAGATTCACTTTAGTTCCTCGAAATGTTGCAAATCTGAAAGTGTTTCACCTGCAAAGCATCCCTACTTCTTTTGCAACAAAGGACTATAAAAGTTCCCAATTGATACATGAAGCACTGCAACCAGAAGTTCTAACACTACTCATTTTTCCCTCACACACTCAGTCTGCTCAACTCCCTAAACTTCACAAGTCTGCAGAGAACTAGTGGTCTTCACATTCACTGTCAGGACAAAAACATTTCAACACAGTCAAGCCTTACCCCGCCTCATAAACCACATCCATGCACAAACTTAATCCTCTTGAAGCACAGAAAAAAAGAGTTAAATCATTCACCCCAGATCACCAGAGATGTAGAATAGTTACATTCCTGGAAACTATTAATGGTCAAAGGCTATAATTAATTCTACTAGGAAAAGCACTATACTATAAAGCACACCTGAGAAACTAAGATAAGTGTTTTTTAAGAATTGTTTTCTGAAAAAAAGAAACTAGTTACATAAAGGTGCTGAAACATCTTAAGATGAGATTTTGAAGGAAAAGTAGAAATTATTTCTATTATCCAACAATTTCAAATAAGAAAAAACAGCAACTATAAAACAAGCAATATAATTTCCTTGAATAGAAATGATGGAAGAAATATTAATTAGTGGCCTGTTGCAAAGATCCAGGATGAAACCTATTTTACTAAAAACCACGATAGACTGATACATGTATTCCAGTCAAACATAAAAAAAATTAGTACACTGAAGGCATTTATTAGTAGTCATTAAAAAAAAAAAAAAAAAAAGACCGCCAGATATATAATATACCAAATGATAGCTGTGAGCAGCACTGAGCTACTAAGATACTTTAGACTGCTAAATATGTATAAAAGTTGTTGCTAGGAGCTGAAAATTATATATTTATAGCAGTTCAGTATCATTCATACAGAATGTACTTACACTGATCATCTTTACATATTATCCATTAAAACACCAAGACAATGCTAACAAGTATGCACATCATAATTTCATCATAAGTGAACTTCCCCCAAATTAACTACAGTTGTATAATTTACAATTATTGTCTGTACTATAGCAAATAAAGACAGGTAGAGAATCCTCTGGTATTCTGAAACTTTTATGGTGGTATTTTTGTAGAATGAACTATGAGGAAAAAGCTTTCAAACTATGTTTTTTTAATATTTTACCTGTATTGTAATCAAAGCCTGCATAATTCAAGTTTGACATGAAATACAATTTCAAAAATATTTTGCAAGGATGATTTCTTTGTACGAGTCCTTCTAGAACAAGTGAGATTACACTCCTAGAAATGCTAGTCCATTACTCAGTATATGAAAATAGCAAGCATTAGCAGTATCTTCTTGGTCAAATTGGTTACAGTTACTCTGGTAGCACACTGTGACCACTGGGTAATGGCACAGAGTAGCATTTCTCCTTCAAAACTTCCTCAAGGGCATTTTTTTCTAAACTTGCCCAGCACTGTGTTCTCATTGCAACAGTAACTTCCGCTGCAAACAAAAAACTGAAGGCAGAGAACATCCTCAGATCACAGCGTGATCATCACACTTCCATCTGCACAACAGCTTCCTTGATAAACTCACCACTACACCACTTCAGCAGTCTTGGCATTTTACTTTTTACCATTCCATTAATACATTTTCATCAACTGTTCAGGCAACTCAATTTTCAGCTTTAGTAGCAAAGATGTTTCCTTACTAACAAGGAAAGAGAAAAGCTAAGAAAATTATAAGTTGTGTCCAAAAAATGATAACAATATGAAGTACTGAGTTGAAATGAAGACATGCTTCTGGTCATATGCTATGATATAAAATTGCAGTTGCTAAATATTTTGAAACCAAACTTCACTGTCAGCATTATCTGATGTGCTGCTTCTCTGACTGGGAATTGCCAACAGAAAGAACAGATCATCAAAAGTCAATAAAGTTAATTTGGAAAATGCCACTTCCTCCCTACTTTTTTTTTCCCCCTTAAATCCAGAACACCATTTATTTGATCCGGAAATTATTGGCAGAGCATTCATAGGGAAAAAAAAAGTTCTTTTAAACTGGCAGAGTTCAAATGTAGTTTTTGTCCTTTGCTACTCAGGTAAGGAACAGGATTGTACAAGTTAACTCCTGCTGCCTCTCCTCTAAAATATGTATAAATCAAATTTTTTTTCTTTTTTTTTCTATTAACCCTTTGATTATTAACATAACTGAGACTATATTCACAATACTTTCATGGACCAGGTCTGTAAGAAAACAGGTATAACAGTCACATCCTAGGCAGACATATATACTGAGGGTAACTGAAAAAAAAAAAATGTGGACCTATACCATTGTTTAGTTTTGGTTTTTTTTTTTTTTTAACTAAAGACAGAGAAGCACAAAAGTTTAAGAAAATGATAATATTCTTTGTCATTGGCTGCTACTTGAGCTGTATTTCCTTTGACCAACAACCCTTATGAAAACAGGGGCACCTGACTAACAAGCAATTACTAACATTGCTTTTGACATGTAGGCTACCTGATATCTCTCCTTCCTGGTGAGTGTTAATAACTCAACCAGGATTTTCTAAAAGGCTGTATTTCCCATTGTAAAGAATGAGGGGATATTCACCATGCCAGCTTTTTTTTTTTTTTGGTGACTTTCCTTTGCATCTGACTTTCAGGGGTGGCTGTAGAGGAGATCTTACTGCAGACTTGGAACACATATAAAAGGGAACGCCAGGCAAGTTATTGTTTTGCAGTCCATTCTCCATATTAATAAGCATCACTAAAGCTTAGTAACTGTACCTCTAACATCAACATTACAAAGTCCAGTTAAGAATGCTTTTCAACTGTGAGGATGAACATCTGCTCTGTTTAACAAGGTATAACAAGGTAGTATGACTGGATGAACATATCCTAAAAAACTAAGACAGGCACGCTAATACTATCAATTGAACATTAAGTGATCCCAAAAAAAAATAGTATTCCATCTTTTTCCCTAATGAGCAAGCTGGAAAATGCAAATAGGTCCATCTGCTGCTACTGACAAGGAATCATTGTTACTAGTTGGGAAAGAGGGAGGGCCTGTAGCAGAAACTTATCAAAAACATTGGACACCAGCTGGATTACCTCTTTAGTTGGCTACTCTTGAAATGTTACATTTATCATTATTATGTGAACCAAAAGTCTAATAAGGTTACTTGTGCACATACAGAATATAAACCAGACAGCAGCTTCAAGAGGATAAAAAATACAAACCCCTGCTTAAATAATATGAATCACACAAAACAAAATAATAGCTCACTAAGCAGAAGTACAAACATATTGCTTCATTTGGATCCGCACCCTCTCTTTAGCTCCCTGGCTTACAAAGTTCCAAAGTTAGATTCCTGTGGAGTGTACACAACAACATACAGCAAGAAATGACAAATAATTCTTGGAGAATCTGTGAGAGATACCTCAGAAAAGGGCAAGTTTAATCTACAGCCTTCTTGGTGGAGAACCTAGCCTCCATTCTCCAGCAGCACTGCTTGAGAGAGCACTGTGTGGTTTGAGGGGTACATGCTAAAGACATAGTGTGAACTATTATATCAATCCTAGAAGAAAATTAAACTTCAGGTTTTCTAAACATAAATCAGGTTTTGCTACTACCTTTTTTAAGGTGTTCATGAACCTAATTTATTTAGTAAAACTAGCAAATAAAGTAGCCTTGACTTATTTCTATCAAGCTGTAAACTCCTCTTTGTACAAAAGCAATCAAATAATTGATTTGGCAAACTGCAACATTTTGGAGTGCCCTTTTCCTAGTATTACAAAAATCTGCATCGTTATTACTATAAAAACTTCTGGTTTTATGTTTTGAAGAAGCCATCTGGACACAATCCTGAGTCATGTGCTTTAACAGGGTCTCTTTGAGTTGGGGGGGATGCGTTAGATGACCTTCTGTGCTAACATCCAACTTTACCCATTCTGTGATTCTGTGAACCTAGCATTCCTGAAAAGCACTTTGTTTTCTACACTTGCAGACACACATTTCTAGTTTCACCTACTTGCACTATTCTTGGTACTTGAAATAGAATTCATTTAGAATATAATATTTATTGTTTATATAACTTAGAATACCTTTAAGTAACTGAAAAAAAATCTCAAAACTTTCAAGTAAAAAATCCGTAAGTTCAGAACTATTAAATCTTAGCATTAAGAATGCTAAGACTACAGATGGAGGACTATGCAGGTCCTACTCCTGATATTGAAGAAAAAAAATACTAATACAATATTAAAATCAAACTTAATTCAGCAATTGATATAGTTGCCTCAATACGAGCATTATCAATGACCAGATTTTTTGTTTAAGCAAAGCTTAGGGATTCAAAATACACTGAATCATTGCACAAAGTGAACAAGGTAAAATAAGTAGTACACAGACCAAAGATATCATCCAGTTGTGCAGATCTTGACACAAAGCTAGTTTTAGAATTTCTTAAAAGGAGAGATTTTTAAGGGGAAGACAAAATGCTCCTCATTTGTGTCAGTCTTAAAGTGAACATCATTGTTCCAGAACTAAACAACAGCAACAGAAAAAGTAATTTCATAAATACATTGTAAAAATCACAAGGAATCAGTACGAGTCCCCAGAGGCTAACAGAACTGCTACATATTTTAGAAATTTACTAAATAAGGCATTATACCACTCTACCACTCCTCTCCCAAAATATTTCTATTTCAGCTGTTTCCAAGACCTTCATTATTTTAATGTGTCTAAATTCAGTGATACAAATACCACTGACAGAGATACAGATTATGTCATTGGACAATCACCTGTATTTGCACTGAAAGTCAACAGTGGTGGTAACGTAGTGCTTCCTTTGATAAACACGTCCGCTGTACAACTACCCAGTGCCTATGATAGAAGCGTTGACATGAATGGGGTCACTGAGTTATCAGGAATTCTATGAGGCTGCACTTGACTGGCATTCAAGTACCAATTACAATACCACAACTGAAACTTATGTGTCAGCAAAACAAGGGAACTCCAAAAGCTGCTGGCAGACAGCACACAGGCAGTGGGTAAGCAATGCAGTTTTGCCTCAAAAGTAACACAAACCTATTTGTCAGGCTGGCAAACAAATTACTACAAAGAACTACATCTCTGGGAAAGCAGAGTCTTGTCTACTTAACAAGATGAACTTCGCAGGATCAAGAACCACAATTTCTCAACCAAACTATGATCAGTTTGATGGTACATTTTAAGATAGGCACATTGAGAGCAGGAAGAGGAAGAAGGAAGATCCAACAGATTAAAGACCTACCACAGTATTAACTCTTTCAAAACTATTAGGTACTCCAATATTTTTCAAAACGTAAAACCATTACCAGATAGCTAAGATCAAGGGCAAAGTGAACTGTTCCCAAAATTCATGTCCTGCAGTTCTGTTTATCTTCATATTGAATGTAACAATTTGCAAGTTTTATTCTGTTTCTCACAGAAGTTCTACATGGATAGGCCAGCTTCTAGTCACCTTAAATTTTTTGTCTAAGAATACTTGTCTTTGTCCTTTGAAACCTTTGTACAACAAAGGGACCTGGACACTTAGAAGTCTAATGCAGTTATAAAATTTCTGCCAAACAAAGTTTTGTAAGGAAGTGTTTGCAACCTTGATTTGTGCCTTCATGCTTCCTTTATCACATCTCAAAAGTTAAGCTGCTTCTACTCTTCCAGATGTGACTTGACTAAAACTGCTCATGGCATCTCCTGCAGCAATAATGCTACTTCAGTTCTAAAAGCCATTCCACAGTGATCAAAAAAGAACAAATCTAGCAAAATGCCAAATTAAGATCTTAGTGAGTTGAGCAGTGTACCACAAATCTGAAAGCCTAAGCTGGGCTCCAGCCATCCAATGTCCGCTTACAGCCTAGCCCAACCTCATCAGGTCACACGATACATGTATCACCCCAGTGCTTCACAAATAGCAAAGTGGTACAAGGAAACAAACTATGCTAGTGCTACAGTAACCTGCAGCCCTACAAACCTTGCTCGCTTTCCAAATATCTCCCTGCCTGGGTTCACAATGACCCAGCAAGTTTGAAGCTGTAAGGCTATATCCATTGAGTTTCTGCTCTGTCAGTAAAATACCTAGAGGGAAGTTTTCATCGTAAATTTTTGTAGATTATAGTGTGAGTTTCAATACAGTTATACTTCAGGTATTCTTGAACAAAAGGAATTACTAACAGAAGTTGCATTAGCAAAATCAAAGTATATGCAATAATGCTCCCAAATGAAAGACATGCTGCTTCCCCACAGCCACAGTTGCTACAGCATGGCCCTACCCACAGTCCCTTCAGAGATAAACTTGCTCTAACATGGCTTTACCCATGGCTGCAGTCCTTCCTGGGGAATACCTGCTCTCATGTGGGATTATCCATGGCCACGCGGTTTCAGGTGCTCCAGCATGGATTTACCCACAGGCACTGATGTGTCAGTATCTGCCTGCTGCAGCACAGACTTATCCCCGGGCCTCCATCCCTTCAGAGGTATTCCTGCTGCTGCACTGACACAGCCACAGCCACTTCCAGATTGTCCTGACTGACACAGATTCCCCTGCTCCCACATGGATTCACGCCTGGGTCAGGTCCCTGTGACTGAAGTTCACAGCAGCACAGGCACACAGCGAGTCCCTGGCCACCTGCCAGCCCGGCACATCCCGCTGCTGTTATCACAGCCTTCCCAGGCACAGCACAGCCAGGTGATAAAGCAGCACAGCAGCAGCCAGAGCAAAAACCAGCCGCTAATGAGCACTGGACTCTAATGTACAGTCAGGCAAGCAAGGCTCCTGACAAGCACCTGCCAATTAATAGCTAATCAGCAATTACAGCTATAAATTCAATCTAGCACATTCCAGTCAAATGTGTCACTATCTCAAATCCTTTGAGCTGCACATTAGGTGTCATAAAGGATTGTTGCAGTTTAACCCCATCTGGCAACTAGGCTCCACACAGACACTTGCTCACTGCTTCCGGTGAGATGGGGAAATAAAATTGGAAAAGAGAGAAAATTCACAGTTTGAGATAAAGAATGTTTTAACGGACAAAGCAAAAACCACCCAGCATGCAAGCAAGGCAAAACAAGGAATTCAATTCATGGGTGGGCTGGAGCCACCTCCAGGAAAGAAGGGCTCCATCATGTGTAACAGTGACTTGAGAAGGCTAATGCCATCACTTCAAACACCCTTTTCTCCTTTTTCTTCCAGCTTTATATCCTGAAAATTACACCATATGGTATAGAATATCCTTTGGGTCAGATGTCCTGGGCTATGTGCCCTCCCAACTACTTGTGCTCACCCAGGCTGCTCATTGGTAGGGCGGGGTGAGAGGCAGAAAAGGCCTTGGCTCTGTATAAACCCTGCTCAGCAGTAAGGAAAACATCCCCACATTATCACAACTGTTTCCAGCACAAATCCAAAACACAGCCTCATACCAGCTACTGTGAAGAAAACTAACTTTACTCCAGCCAAAACCAGCACACTAAGCTTCCCAACAAGTAAAACCACAGATTTAAAAAGAACACCATCCTATTTATTATAAAGAATTCAGTCAAAGCTTTCTCTGTTGTTTTAATTCCATGCACTTTTAGGAGATACATGCCTCACCATGCCATTTTGACCCTATTTCATTTCAGAACATCCAAAAGCAGCTGATTTTCTTCATTTAGAGGATGTGAATTTTTCACTAAGATAACAACAGCCATGTGAACAAAGTGCTGGATGATATGACAAGAAATGCAGTAGTGTTACAAGAAACGGAAAGGTGACGAGATTAACATATGCTTTAAGCAAAGTAGTTTTCCTGTTTGAACTACTCTGTGTGAACTGAGTGGCAAGGTAGACAATAAACATTTTAGTAATAATAAATAATCAGTGTGTCTCTGACATGACACTACTGCAATATTTTTAATAGCTTTACAAAGTACTCTTCCCAAAACAGGCATATTTGTTCAAAGTCCAGAACACCAGTGACAAGGGTTGAGACCATTTTCTTTAGTGCGCAAATGTCAAAAGACCCTGACCATCCACGAAAGAGTAGTTCTATTCAAATTTGGTTGTTCACAGAATTAACAGAATTACAGAGTAATTTAGGTCAGAAAGGATCACCCAGCTTCATCTGGTTTAGCATCCCACTTGAAGATGTTCCAACATCAGTTGCATGCTCAGTTGTTTAAAAAACTGATATCTTTGCATACTCTAAACAACTCCAGTCACTGTCCTGCTGCCAGTGTAGAGCTACTGTAGAGAAGAAAGAACAAGTATAGGACTCCTTCAATAAAAAAATACCCAAAAAGCAAAAACCCCAAGACACAAATATCTCAAGGTGATATTTTCATAAGGAACAAAATCAGCCTTGCAAAGTCTGAATGATAAAAAGGAGAAATAATTTTAATGGCTATAATCACATCACAACTTGGAAGTATTATTTTGTTAGAGCTTCAGAGAATTTACCAAATTGTTTGAATTTCGTAGTATACATCTACAGCAAAGCTATCCAGATACTGCAACAAGCACTTCATCAGAAACTGACTGCATGGAACCACTTATGCAGGCTTTATAGCTATTAAAAAAGAAAAGTGAATTCTCAAAAGGCTGGAGAATGGAAATCCAGAAAACAAGCCTTATACACCCCAAACACATAAAAACTTCATCCATTTGCTTGCATAAGCCATCTTTTAGTGCTGAAAAGACTGTGAGGAAATTAACAGATACTGACATTCAAGTTGATTGGAATATTCAGATTTTTAATGATGGAATGATGCATTTTTCTCCTTCCTGTGAACTTGGTTTGCAAGAGGGAAAAAAAAAAAAGCGCCAAACTTTAAATAAATAACCTAGTCTGCTTGGGAATAAAGAGTGGGAGGCACAATTTGGTCTGTGTGAAAGGTGCAACACTTACTCTTATTTCCTTCATTCTCAATTATTTCTAGTGAAAATGGTCTTCCTTTCTAGAACTCCCTCTAGCAAGAGAGAGGCTGAGCTTCATGCTGCAAATGCATATTTTTAAGGCACAAAACACCAGTAGATATTGTATTTATGTTGGGAGACTATCACAAAACATCTAATTTGATATATTGTCCTAGTTTTGCTATAGAAAAATTAAAGTGCAGAAAAATGAAGAAACTTATTTAAGATGGAGCAGTTAAACAGCAGGGACCAGGAGAATTAATGTTACAGTATTATATTTCTGCTTTAGCTTCAAAGATTTCTGCTTTACCTTAAAAGATTATTCTACCTTGTAAAAGCAAATAAAAAAACCTCACCTATTATTATTAATTGTACAGAGCCCTGAACTTAATACTTCTGAGGAAACACCATCCTAAAGGCAAAAAAATCCTGAAAAAGCTCCATATAGCTTTCTCCAGCCCTTTCAGAGTTTACACATCCCCCTGTTCAGATCACATTAGGCTTCCAGAGGCCCTTCTAAGTAGAAGAGCAAAAGCAATGAAGAGCACAGAAGCAGGGCTATTACTTATGACACTGAGCACTGTCAGGACATCATGGGGTAAAGTCTAACCGATTACACAGAGTTAAACGGTGAGGAGATAAACTGAAATCATTAGAAGGTTTTCATATCTGCTGGGAAAAGAAAGCACAGCCAATTATGCACAAAGCTTTCTTAAGACCAAGGACTATATGTCCTACTGCAATAGTTCAGATATGCACAGAAAAGAAGCAAAGCATAGATGAATTTTTAACTACTTGATATCTCACATGTTGCGACAGTAGATCAAGAGGTGAAAGCCACCCTGGTAACAGCAGCTAAATCCCTTCAAGTATGGAGAAAACCAAAGATACTGACCTGCAGTGACAAAAGAGGCCACCAGCAGCTTACACTGACCATAGCAGTTTGAAATCAATAGTGAGCACAATTGCTCCCTGTGGGGATCACATCCACAAAAATCCAGGACAGAGGAGAGGAAGCCTGAGGCAGAATTGCCACAAAAGAGCAAAGCAGGCCACCAGCCAAGACACACACACACCTCAAACAGCTGCAATAAGTATCCTCCAACCACACCACAAACTCAGAGGAACAACTGGACCAGCATGTCCAGGTAAGTGCCACTACTTCTGAGAAATCATTTGAAATTTTATGTCTCTCAGCACAGTGCTTCTGCCCTTGTGTCTCCCTCATCCCTCAATTTCCCTTGCAACAGAGAAAACAGAATTGAACAGCTTAACTGCTTTTAACAGATCTTAGTGTCAGGAAGAGGGTCACATCAAGTGGCTCAAGGTTTCTAAGCTACACACTTTTTAACTTTTCCTTATACACCATAAAGTAACCAAGCTGTTTTTCATAGCTGAGAACAGAACTTTTGTTATTAATTGCTAAAAATGTTCTTTTTGGGGTGGGGAAATACTTCTCTAATTAAGGATCTGTCTGCCTCCAAAAATCTTGGTTTTAAATCTCCTAGATAAATAAGAGTTAGAAATGTTTCTCAGTAACTAATCAAGCTGTTTAAAATTAATAAAAAGGAGGGATATACTGCTCAAGTTAAACCAGTGAATAATCCCAAACTAACTTTCATGACTCATAAGGTTAAAGTTTTACACTAAAAGCAGTCTTTTCCTAGTATTTTTACAGACACCTCTTCCTCTTAAAACTGCTTGTGGGCATAGAATGGCAAAGCTGCCCCTCTGGTATACTATGTTACCAACTACACCCATCAAACCTAGAGGCAAAAAATATTAAGAGAGTAGTAATTCTACTTCTAATCCCATCAGTTCAAGATGACGCCTATAATTTAGGTACTTCCATTTTTACAATTACTTTGTGGATTTAGGGAATTCAATACAGTGTTGATGTTTAAGTATATTTATCCATTAAGAGAAAGAAAGACAACATCATTGAACTGGCAATACATTTGTAACCAGATTTTGGTTCTTCAGAAAAAGCTTCAGTTCCACTTTTACAAATCATTTTAACAGTACTGCAAACATTTAGTACTTGTCTATAAGAAGTCACTCTGTTCTTCTAGTAGTGGTTACAGAGGCCTCATAAAGAAGACTAAGATACAAGTGTGATTTAGAAAACTCCTCACATTAACCTGTTCTGAACAATACTGGTTTGGAATTTCAAATACCCAATTTGAAGACTGATCAAATACAGAGAATCTCTGTAAAGTCTGATAAACAGTCCAAAGCCAAATCACGACTGTAACATTAATTTCCTCACATATTAATGCAATCTCAAACAGATCCTCACTCCTTGATTTAAGAACATTTTACTTTTAATACCCTTTCCAAGAAACCCTCAGACTTGTTTCCCCATCCCTCAGATTACTTGCAACAGAGAGCACAAAAAGATGTACCCATACTTGAAGACACAAGGAAAACACTAATATCCACCTCCCATTTGCTGGTAGGCAATGAAAGAAACACTATCATTCCTTTACTTTTACTCTCGCAACATGAACACAGAAAAAAAATTAGGACTGACTTCCATTGCACTTTTATGATTTTTCAATGAATAACACTTTACTGACACTCAGCCTTTCTAGTCCATAGCTAATTTCAATTGAAAACATTTTTGCAGCTTTAAAGAGTAAGTGGATCCCATTTTAATGAACCCTTGCACGTAATTTGTTATTCATAAAAACCTTAGCGGGCAAAGCATCCTGAGGGTTGGCTCTATCTTTAAGCAACAGGATGAAATAAGCACTTCTTGCAAGCCTCACTCTTACCCCCTCTCTCAAACCAGCAGAAAGCAAGAGGTTGCTTTTACATTGGGAATATGTCTGAGTCTATTCCTTCTGCCTGCATTCTGCATTCCTCCCTCACAATGAGGAGATAATCACAGGAGATGTAAATTCTGCAGTGTTGTCTGGTTACAGGGCTACTCTATCAGCTGAGGGCTTTTAACCCATTCTTCCAAGAAGCAAGAGCTGTATCAAAGTACCAAGCATATTCATCTTCATCAAGTTAGAGGAGCACTAACATTTCAGCCTCTGCATGAAACTTCTCTTCCTTTAGAAAACACATTTTCTGTCATTTTCTCACAGTAAGGCTTTCTTCCCAAACAATCTTGCAATAACTCTCTCAATTATTTAGAAAGCAATTCACACTCCATGAATTCACAGGTGTGTGTAGCCATGGATGAGTGCCCAGAAATAGGTTTTGTTGAGTCATCATTATCCAAACTGCAACATCATGTTCCCCAAAATTACAGATGAGTAAGGTCTAAACAATACGTTTTGATCTCTTCTGTTCCTCCAAACCAAGTTCTTATTTCTGTGTCTCTTTTTGCTTTCTCATCTATTCTACCAATATGAGAGTAATTAACACCACCCACACACAGTTCACTCTTCATTTAAGTCAACTCTATAACCACTTAAAAAAGAAAATTTATTAAATTAAGTGTGATTTCAAATATGGCATTAAGAACATTGCATTATTACCCCTATTCCTCATGCTCTGAGTTAAAAAATCTGGAGAGTTCATAACAGAAAACTAGTTTTCTAGTTGTCGTTTTTCAACTTTTAAAAGTCAATCCTCTTATGGCAATTAACCTTATAGAAAGAGTGGTGATATACCAGAAAGAAACAAAAAAGGCCTACTTGGAGACTAATATAAACACCAAAGGAAATTGTTAGATTTACCTATGTTTAAAGAGGATTAAGTCAATTTCTCTAGCAAGATGGCCCTAAACCTTCCCCATAATGTTTAGAATTCAGTCAATTTCAGGACAACAAAGAAGTCAGTTCATTCTCTTATGCTGACAAGGTTCTGACAACAGCAGTGCGGATTAAAGAATCTACAGGACACCTTCTTTTAAAAATAAAAGTTTAAACACATATGTTGTTACATGGCTTGGATAGTAGCATATGGCTGTGGTACCATATGGCGATAAACATATGGGTAGTTCACTTTTTAGTGAACAAGAAGAAGCAGGGTTACTAGTGCTTTACTTCACAAATTCATTCTGCTTCTCTCTGTCACTTGGAAGCTTTTAGCAAGATACAATCCCTGTACCTTTTACTGTGCCACTTGAAACCCTCATTTGGCAACACAGATGTAGTAGCAGGTCACTAGAGCATTACAAAGTTTATCTTAAGAACAAGCCCACCAGCCAACAAAAGCCCAACCAAAAACCCCACAAAAAAACCAACCAAACACCACCTCACTAAGCAGCATAGATAGAATGTTTCAACCCCCAGAGGATAGAGCAGCACAACAAAACAGAGCTCAGCCCATGTCTCTCTTTAAATTTGCAGTCAGCTGCTGTAAATTGTCAGCACACTAGTAACCCTCTACAAAACTTATCTATTACCTTGAGATAATGGCAACTGAGCAGCCGTACCTCACATCATATACACAACTTAAACTGACACAAAGAACAACTAGAACAGCCAAGCCACCCACCAACAGCAAAGAGAGTTTGCTGCTTTTCTCCCCTCCTGCATACCTGATTCCCACCAGACTTCTGAATGGTTCCATCAGCTGAAACAAGACATCACCTGTGTGAGGTGCACTAAATCCACTTCAGAATACAAAAGGATACAGCCTTAGTGCTCCAGTCTGAGTCCCAATGGCCAGTATTTTCTGAACCGGATCAAATGCCAAGGCTGAAGGTTGATAGGGGAAACCGTGGCGTACCGTCTAACAAGCCAGAGCAGTGCAGTAACAATGGGTCAAGCAGGATACCAAAAATAAACAGAATCAAGACTTTATGTTAGAGAACAGGATTCAGTGTTAATCACAATTTAAAAATGAACTATAAAGTAATTTAATCACAGACTGAGAAAATCACCTGCTTTATACAAACCAGTTACAAAAGTAAGTCATAATTACTCATTAATCTTCGAGCATCAAGTGACAGTCAGACTTTCTAAAACTTAATTTGAATCCTGCATTTCTTCTGTGTAAAGACTGTATCAACTCAGCATTTCATTTTTTCATCTACCTCATTCCCTGAGTAATCTTATTTTCAGCTCTAAGAAAGACACTAAACTATTAAAATCTGAGATGTTCCTAGCAAGTTTGGCAACAAAGCCAGACTAATCATCAGAACTACTATAAACTTGCTTTTCTGAGAATCACTCAAATTTCAATCCAACAGACCCAACATGACAGTGCAACCTCTCTCAGCTCAGTAAAGAAAAAAATAGGAACTTGAGCTTGACAGAACCAATCTCTCAGCCTCTACTTCCCTCAAAGAGAACAAGCAGCCCCAAAATTAACCAAACCAAAAAACACCTCATTGAACAACAGCAAACGCCCCCCAACCATGGGATTCTTTCTTAATATGGAACTATTGGCACATTTAGCTTTCTTGGTTAGCCAAGACTAATCTGGTAATTGACCAAGCAATGATTCCATTAAACTTCTCAGGCTGTAATTAATCAGAGAGAACATAATACAAGTGTCACCTGTTCTTACTTCCATTCTAAATGCATGCATCCTAAGCCATATAAATTCCAGCTTTTCCATGTCTAAGGCTTTAGTTTAAAGCAGAGGTATTTCAGGACCTCATAAACACACAGCAAACTTCTGATATACTCCTTGTACTTCACTGAAGTTGCAGGCATACCCCACAACTCCCTGTATTCCACAACTGAATAAAGTCTAACTGGCAACAGTTCTGCTCTTCTCCATATCCTTCCTGACCAGTCCCTGAAAGCAGCAGAGATGCCTGCAATACACAAAAAACCCGAGAAGAGTCCACAAACAAGCTCATCCATGTCAAGCTAGGCCATGAGAGCACCACAAAGATAAAAATAAGTATTGATATTCCAATCAGTTTATATTCCTCTTGATACAGCTGCTGGTTAATTCGCTGCATCAGTTTCTGAAGCGTGCAGACACAAACAGCAGTTATTGTATCACACACAAGCAAATACATAAACGGGAACTTCGTATCTAGATAGGTAGCATCACCAACTTGGCAACACACTGCAATGAAACCACCACAAACATCGAAAGCATTTTTCAGGCGTAAAGGAGAAGGCTAAATGATTTCCAAATAATGCAGAGGGACAGCTTCCCTGTCCTTCGGGCCCATTAGCAGAGGTTTCTACTCAAACGCCGCGATAATCAGACATGCATTACATCTAAGCATCACCCCTTCCCCCATCCATCAACTCCTTCTACGAAGCCTTAGTGAACACTGTCAGGATTACTCGCATGCAAGAACCTAGACGACGACAAACCCCGAAACTCTCCAAGAAAGACGACTAAAGAAATCCAGCAAGACCTGTACAGCTACACCCACCGCTTTCTTCCCGCCTTCGCCCCCGAAATCATCAATCCAAACAAGTAAACAGGAGCGGCGGGCAGGCTCGGCGAGGTCGGTACGGAGGAGCAAAGCCCGCAGCGCCCATCGCGGCGGCGCGCCCCCTTCCCCGGCCGCCCGCCGGCTCGGGGCTGCAGCATTCATTCACCTTGCAGAGCTGGAAGTGCTCGGACTGGAGCGTCTCCTGGATTTCTGTCTCCCGGTTCCCCGCCTGCTGCTGCTGCGCGGCGGACGACGCCGAGGCGACGGCAGAGACCGCCGTCAGGCCGTCCAGCACCTTCCTGATGTTAAATTTCCTCATGGTCCTCGGCGGCGGCGCTCCCGCTGCCCCGGCCTCGCCGCCGCCGCGCTGTCACCGCCGCGCCGCCCGCCCCGCAGGCGGCAGACGAGCCCCCGCCGGGGAGGGCGGTGCAGGGGCGGCCCGCGGTCGGGGGCGCCGCGCTCCTCCTCGTCCGCGGAGAGGGCGGCGAGGCGTCAGTCCGGCAGCGCAGGGGCGCTTCTCATCGAGGCCCGCGGGCTCGGAGACGGAGACTGGAGCCAAGCAAACAGGAGTCGGTCAGCCCACCGAGCGCCGCCACCGCCGGTCCCACGCTCGCCGCCCGCGGCCGCCCCGCGCCCTGCCCGCCGGGGAACGCGACTCGCCCCGGGCCCAGCTGGCCCCGCCCCTCCCGCCGCCGGGGCTGTGCGGGCTGCCCCGCCTCGCCTCTGCTCCCCGCGGAGCCCCCGCGCCCCCCGCACATCCCCTCACATCGTGGCGGCCGCCGCTGTCACGCGTCCGCGTGCGTGTGCGTGTGCCGGTCCCCTCCCGCCGCCGCAGCCTCTCCCCCCGCGGCAGCGGCAGCCGCCCGCCCGCGGCTCGGCTGGGCTCAGCACCCTCCGCCTCCTCCTCAGAGCTGCGTGTGCCGCCAGCCAGCCACCAGCGGGGCTTCTCCCGGCTGCTGCCAGCGCCTGCCGCTGCCCGCCCCCACAACCATCCTCCTCCTCCTGCCGCGGAGGGAACCTCCCCCGCCTCTCGGTCGCTCCCCCTTGCCTGACACCGCGGAGCGCAGCGCCCCGGGGAGGAGGAGCGGCGGCGGCGATACCGCGGCGCCCGGCCCGGTAGCGGCGGGGCGGCCGCTCATGCGCGCTGAGAGCGGCGGCGCCCGGATGTGGCGGAGCCGCTCCCCCCGCCCCGCCGCGCCGTGCGGGGGCCGGGGCGGCGTGCGGGGCGCAGCGGGGCGGCCGGGCCCGAGCGCTGCGCTCCGGCAGGGCGGAGGCTGCGGCAGGTAACAGGTGGTGGCGGCCAGAGGCTGCCGCGGGCAGCGCCGTCCCTGCCGCCGGCGCGGCGCCGGAGGCGCTCGACGGCTGCGGCGGAGCCGGGCTCCGCGCGAGGCTCCCCGCGGGAGATCCCCGCGGCTGCGGCTCGTCCCGGGCGGCGGGGCTGGTGGGAACAGCGGCCGGAGCAGCGCCGGCGGTCCGGCGGCGGGGCCGGGACGGCGCGGAGCGGCGGCGGGGCTGCGGGCGAAGCCAGAGGGAGTGTGCGATCCCCCCGTACCGCTCAGCCTGAGCGCCCTGCTGGTTCTGCGGCCCCGGCCCGGCAGCGCTCGCTATGCGGCTGGACAGAGGGGCTGCGGTCGAGCTGCCCAGCACCGCCCGGCAGAGTCACGACCAGCCCTGGCGTCGCGCGGCGAGCGCCGGGGTTACGAAGGTGCTTCCATTCATTTTTACGGCTGCAAAACCAATTTAAACATGTGGCGCAGAGCCAAACGTTTCCTTCTGATAGCCCCTGTTGTACAATATTCTGTATTTGCATTTATTTTTCTTTTACTGCTAGGTTGCAGTTTGGTATTATCTAGTCACTGATCAGGCAGTAGATATTATTCGTCTCAGTCATGTTTCTTTGTTCATGAATGTCATAATTATTTTTGACTCATTAATGAATTTCTTTTCAGCTAAAATAAACCGATTAATCTCTTTTGGAGGGAAAACTTGTAGAGATGTGAATCAAGACGATGGCTTACATTTCCTAGCCTCAGCACGAATGCCTTAGCAGCAGAAGGCTCTGCACGCTGGAAAATGCTCCTTTCAGGTGGTGTTTCCAGCCTGATGGCCAGGCACGCTGTGTTAGCCCAATGTCCGTTGTAGTGCACTGAGGGATGAATGTAATCGAAATGCAGCAGAATCGCTACAATGCAGCCAGAAGTAAAAAACCTCAGAAGTAAAAATCCCACAAACTCTTCTTAGACCTGTAAGTTCTTGCTAATTTATAGTTTAATTTAGCTGTATAACCAGCAGGTATATGGTCTACAAACATTTGAAAGAAACCAAGACAGTCCACATATTCTTGCAAAGTGAACTTAGAGAGCTGTTCCTTCTGTTACTAGGACAGAAGTGTTTGACATTTCCTGAAATCATCTTCTCAAAATGTGAAAGAATGCTTCCAAAGATAACAAAAAGAGAAAAAAGAAAGAAGTATACTAGGAAAAAGAAAGAAGTATACTTAAATAAGGTTCAGTAAATACCTGATGTGAAAATCAATTTAATTTTAAGAGATGTGCAGTTTCAGCATGTCTTTAATTATCTGTAACATATTTTAGCTGTGTATAAGTTACAGAAGTAATGTCTATTTTCCCATCTATTCCCACAGGCTTATTATAACACACTGAACTGGGAAGAAAACTGGTAGAACTTGGCCCTGTTTGAATGGTAAATATAAGCTGTTACAGGTAAAAGACAGATACACATATAACTTTAAGAATGTAAGTTATAGTACCTTTGAATCCTTCTGTTCAGTATGTTTTAGGCCAGGCTCTGCAAACACTCCTAGATACAACTTTGATAGTACAACTAACCTGATTTTTTATAGGAATATTAATCACAGCAACAGCCCCCTCAAAACTGGATGGTGAATTTAAGGACATTAAAAGCTATCTTTTTGCATACTACGGTCACTTTCTTACTTTCTATATACTTGGTCTATGAATGCATTCTTTATTTTGGCTGTACATTTTTAGAGGAAAGATTGGATTTGATTTTCAGTTTACATTAGCACCTAAGAGGAGCACCTCATTCATTATTACAACCTCTGATACATGCAAACATTGAGGCAAGTGATACAATATACACTAGGTTGGACCAACCCTAGTTCCTCTCCCTCATGCTTTCAGGTTAATGCCATTCAAGGAATCAATGCTGTCTGGGACTTCAACTTTTCCTGTAAAATTTTTTTTAAAATTTTCTCCAGGAAATTAGTGAAAAAATTTGTTGAGTTCACTGGGACATGAGTTGGACAATAAAAGGCTTTTTAATATTATAGTTCAGTAAATATCCTCTTCATCTCTCAGGGTTTAGCTGCTGTATTTGAGAGCTTCTTTGGGCCCTCTAGCACTTACACAATAACCACATCCTGTTTTACAAACAAGACCATTTTGCTTAACTTCCTTCATGCTGCCCACTCAGATGTTCCGGCCTCCAATGTCAGAAATCACTTGCCAGTTTTATACCCCAGTCCAAAGTCCAGAATCTTGCAGAGCTGGGCAAGAAGCAGTCAGACCCAACTAGTGTGCAACGCTGTTGTACTCAATTATGACAGAGTCCAGCTGGGACAGAGCCAGTGTAAAATGTTCACAAGTTTCTTAGGCCCCCAGCAGTGCTGTGGAAATCCCTGCCATCAAATGAATCCACATGGTTACATTTTCTTTGCCTGTCATTTCTTACTGATCTCGTCATCTCTGCTAGAAAATGAGAGAGGGGATCACTTCGTCATTTCTTGATTGATATTCTACAGATACCACATAAACAGCCACTGTTCCTAAGAGGTATCTGAGACAATGGGGCATTAAGTGTTCTACGTATCAGTGCCCACAGAACATTAGTTAGTGTAGGTCAGACTTGTTGGGTCTTTTGCCTCAAGATATTCACAATAACTTCACAGATGACTGTAGGGCGCAGTTATTGCTGTGCTTATGAGCTTTCCTGGTTGGTTTTTGGGGAGGTTGGTTGGTTGTATTTGTGGACTGATGTATCACCAGTGTTATCTTGAAGAAGAAAGGAATGATTGTAGTCCCACATGAGCCAGAATGAGTAAAAGCCCACCCAATTATAGTGTATTCTACAATGTGTTGGAATAATCAAGAGCAGTGGGTAGGTAATGAAATGAAAGGTCCACATATGGTGTTTGTCATTAGTTTGTACATGAACCCCAAAAGTGTTGCTGGTTGTGTCCAGAGAAGGCTGCAGGGGAGTTGCACACCCTGCAAATGTTTTGGTAATTATTGCAATACTCAGCGTATATGAGAAATGGATCATCAGAAGTGACCTCAAGATCCCTGCTTGGCCTCTAACAGCACTAAAGCTTTTGAAAGTCAGTCAATCCAGACTTTGAAGTCTAAGAAGCACGCTTAGCTTTCCTGAGAACTTCTTAAGGTGCTTAGTCACTGCAGTCAGGATCGACTGAACCCTAGCCAAACATTTTCTCGCCTTAAATAGAAAGAAACTTGGAAACATTTCTGGACTAATCTTATTCAGATTGTTCTACTCGAATGTATTGGACAGGGCAGTGTAACCACAGCTCCAAGTAAGTTTTGGAATCTTTCCTGCCTGCTGGGAAACTGCTCAAGCTTTCTAGACTTAGAGCTGTTGCCAAACAAACATCTGTGATTTTTTTTCCCCACAATAATCTGCACTGGTGATGAATCCTAAGGAGGACTTCCAGCTGCAGATGAGTTTTTGATTTTTATGCAGCTTGGTTTGAATAAGCCATAAACAAGACAGAAACTAAGAGCATGTGTCAGTTGGCTGGTCAGTTCCAGGAAGAAAAAGCTATGCTAGTGCTCGCCAGAATCACAGCTGGAGGTGAACTGTCTACTGTTTGTAAATTCACCCATTTCAGAAATATCCTGATGGACCATGCCTACACTGATATGATAAATTTCTGCATCTGGAAGCCTATGTGGTCCTTGGCAGGCACAGAGATCATGGGGCATCCATAATAAAAGAGCTATGGAACAGCATGACTAGCACTTATATAAGGATGCCATCAGGCTGTATGGACATACATGACAGAGAGAGATCTGCTGCTGCAGAGTCTGCAACAACATTCCTGCATGTTCAGCTTGGGTCAGCAAATAGAATGACAGGTGCATACATGGGTTGTTGAAATCTGAATTGGCAGGGCTCTGCAGCACTGATCTGTGCAACCAGCACAGCAAATAATATACAAGTGCCCATGTAGCTGTTGTGCAGAGCTATAGTATGGCAGAAGAAAGGCATGGATGTCTTGGAAGAGTTGGAAGAATTGTTGCCAGTTGTGCACTGTGGGTGTCTGACTGCTGGCCACTAGCAGTGGCAAGAGGGGAGCAGCTGCGATGCACGAGCAAGGGAGAGTACCTAAGGCAAAAAGGAGGAATGACGGCAGCACTGCACAGTGGAAACATTAGAAGGAGGTTGTGCAGTGTTCTCAGTATTTCACATGCTTCTTTGCACCTTTGTCCCACCACTGTCATGCTGCACCAGACTAAGGCAGTGTCAGCTATTAAACTGCACTAAAATTTATTGCATCTAATGAAAATACCTGTGTTACTTATTATTGAAGTGCAGTGTTGTTCTTAGGCTCATAGAATTCGCATCTGTTACACTTCGAATCTGACCCTTTGTCAATTTATTCCATTCCTTACTAATTATAGTTTTTATTGATTTTTTTTTTTGTGTGTATGGGTTGATTTCATAATATTTATCTCAAACTGAAGGGGTTTCAGTCTCTGTGTTTTTAGGAAAATCATTACTCAGGTAGTGTTAGTGGATGGTCAAGATTTACAGGAGGAGCAGGTAATACACATATTCAACACAGGTTTGCTTAACGTGTTGTAGGCCTTTAGATGCCAAAGCAAAATTACAAATAATTATACTAAGGAACTTCTAATTTTATCATGAGCTATGCAAAATTACAAAAAATGATACAGAAGAATTTATAATTTTTACATGATTTATGCCATCACTTCAACAAGTAATTAAGCTGATGTTTCCTTCAATTCAATCTGGGCACCTTCTTAACAGTATGTATAAGATTAAGCTACATCACGAGAAGACGTGGTTTACTCCACTGACAGGATGACATGCTCATTACCAGTATCATTACTTGCCTTCTATCGTATTGCTTCTGTAATTCCATCTATTCTCATGGATATTTGAGAAATATTAATGCAGAGTCATATTAGCACAGAATAACTGAGGCAAGAAGGGATCTCTGGGGATCATCTGGTCCACTGGTCTACTCAAGTCATAAATTCAATGCAACTTCAAAGTCAGAGCATGTTGCTTACAGTCATGTCTAATTTTTGCATGCCTCCCAAGATGGGGATTCTTTAACCTCTGGGTTTTTTTCATTTCTTTTGGTTTGGTTTTGGGGTTTTTTTTTGTTTGTTTGGTTGGTTTTTTTTGCTTTATTACAAAATAAAATTACAATTTCACATTCCGTGTGCTGCATTTTGATTTTCTAGGTTTTACATTAATAGCAGGCCTAAGTCAGTATTAAAACCTCAGACATACAATAGTAGTCATAACAGGTTTTTAATAACTTAAGGCTATTACCCATCAGGAAAAATATGGGCCAATACTTTACTGAATAATGAATATTATTTCATATGGATTTATCATACACGTTTTATAGTTTTCAGTCAAGTATATTACAAATGCTTCTTATTACAGTGCTATTTTATGTCCTGTATGAAGTAAATATGCATTACAATCTGTCTTCATTAAAAGACAGCAAAGTATTAGAAGTGAAATCAACAAAAGCTTTATAAAGTAGCCAAATTAAGATGAAGTATGAGTGTCTGCCAAGTAAGGAAGGTTCATTTTGTACTAAATGAATTAAAGCTAAAATATGATGGACAAAACAAATTTATCCATTCTGAAAACAGAATTATAGTGGTGCAATATCTTTCAAATACAGTCATCTGTTTATATGCAGTACTTTGTGTGAAGTATAGCATTTCAGGTGGGATCTTTCATCACCAAATAATTTTAAAGTGATTGTCAAACAAGAAAAAAATTCCTTTTTTTTTTTTTTTTTTACTGTCATTCTAATTACAATGCCTTAGTTGGAAAGTCTGTTGTACAGTAGTTTAACAAATTAGACAAGTACTAAGGCTACAGACTACAGAAATATAAGGCCTTTGTTTAAAATGGCTACTATTTCACTGGTACTTTCTCTTCTGGCTTTAAATTAAAAGTGGTGAATTACAAAAACCACAAAGCCAAGCATGCCAGCAAGTGGACAATCCCTTTAACAATGCTGAAGCTAGAAGATTCAAAATGCATCAATGCTTCATTTAATTTTAGGCTTTCATTTTTTTAATACAGTTATTTTTATCCATGTGACCATTTTTCTGTGATTGTAAACCCTTCTTCAGTATAGTAACACCAGATACATATTTAAATGTTATTATTAGCTCCATCCTGTGAGAAAATTTTAGATTTCAAGACAATTAAAATATTCACCATAAAAGTAAGAGCATTCTAACATGCATTCTAGTATGCTCTTAACTTCATATGCCTCTTCCTGCATCTTCCCCTCTCCTTCCCAACTGGTGAGATAGGAGGTGAAATGCAAGATCAGCTGAGACATTTCAAAGAAAATACTGGTGTGCTCCAAGTTAAGAAAAACATAATAATCTGAAATTAACAAGGTAAATAGTTGTTTCAGAGAAATTAAACAGATAACAAGGTAAATGGGTAGGAGAAGCCTAGACTATGAAGAACAGTTTCCAATTTATTAAAGTCAGTGATCCTGACAATTCTAATTTCTCCCATTCTTTAAACTTTTCTAGGGTCTGTCCCAGGACACTACTAATCAGGGATCTTCTTGGGTTGATTTTAGATCCAACTGGTCACTTAGACTAAGACTTTTTGAAGTCCTAATCGAGGCAATTGAACTTTGACTACCTTTGAAGTAGGGGACTGAGTTGAAGTCTAAAGGAAATTGTAAGCTTTAACTAGATCAGCTCAGCAAGCTCCATAGTGCATGACATTGCCATGACTAAAATTCAGACCTATTGCTGAGATTGGGTTCAGCAACATGATGTATTATCACAGTTTTCAGCTTTACTTCAGGCAAGGTGTGTAAGAAGTCATTAATATCTGCTCCTTCAAATCTCCCTGTGAGTCAGCATCCTTTCTGCTGTAGCACTCCAGTCAAGACTGGTTCCAGCATCAGTTAGGAATAGCCAACATTTATGAATTATACCTGTTTTATATAGTTCATTACCATGTAGATGCTCAGTTTGAGAAGATGTTTCCTGAGTAACACTGGGAGAAAAACTTGGCACAGCCCTGCCCCCCTTCCTTAGACACAACTGGTAGGTTAATGGGAAAAAAGATTGCCTTAATTTTAGCAACTGGAAATTGAGACACACACACAAGGCGAGCGGTGCTGTTTTAGCTGTGCAAGTCTGTGGTACAGCCTGTACTGCTGCGTGCAGCTGTGCCTAAATTACAATCTGCAGTAGGAGCCCTTTAATTTGCATTAGATTTGCATCTCTCTCCTTACATGTAACTTCACTGGAACAATGTTGAGGTGTGTCTGGAGGAATCACAGGGGCTGCTGGCACAGCCTGAGGTTACCCACAGCTCTGTCTCCCAGCTAGGAAATGGAGATCCATTTTCCCTCTCCACGGCCAGCCCCACTCCCCAGTCCTTATCCTCAGGACACCTTCTCCTGGTGGAGCCTGAGTGGCCCTCACATTCTGAAGGTTTTAAGGCAAAAATGGCAGCTAAGCTTTTGAAAAACACTCCAGCCTAACTAATATCCCTCTATTCCCCATCCTTAAAAGTATACCAGACCAAGATGGTCAGGGCTTTGAGCAGCCTGGTCTAGAGGAAGGTGTCCATGACAGAGTGTCTGGAACTACATGATCTCTGAATTCCCTTCCAACCCAATGTTTTTCTGTGATAATAAATACTGAACTGCACTAACTCTGGGCCATGAAGGTTTCATTGTAAAGATGGTTTAACATGTAGTCAGGGCACTGTGTGAGGGCTGGTGGCTCTGTGGGTTGTCAGTGGCTGCTTATGGGAGTCCATTGGCACAGCCTGGAAACCAGGATGTGAGACATCCACCAGCCAGGAGAAGGCAGTCATGAGGCCCTGGGGCAGCCCAAAACCTGGGCATCATAGGGAACCTCCATGGGGATGTGTCAAGGCTGGGCTGGGACATGGGCCTGTGGCTGGGCAGGGCCATGGTGAGCTGCAGAATGGCCTCGCTGCAACATTTCTGGGGTAGGAGTCGACGACTCCAGGTGCTGACATGGGTCCTGTGTCATCTGGGGGCTGGCAGGGACAGTCAGAGCTGGGAGTGCTCCCAGGGCTCTGGCATTTTTATGCCTACATCTAGAGTAGCAATTCATATCTGAAGAGCAGTCTTATGTCTCATTTTTATAGGTCATGAATATTTTTGTCTAGAAGTCCAGCAAAAGCAAATTTTTTTTTTAAGATAAAGATGTATCCCATAAATAACCATTATATCAAGTGTCAGTAAGTTATTTTCTTGCTCTGCATCTATATTTTTTCATTTATTCTCCATATATTCTCCATATATCAGCGGATATACTTGTGTCTTCTGTCTTGCTCCTGGATATGCCATTCAGGTTTGGAGACACTCCTGGACACACTGAATTTCAGGAATTCCTTAGAGCAACCACATGGAAGATCCATGAGGCTGCTCTATCTTTCAGTAAGTACTTTGAAATACTTTTGTCTGTCTTGCTGATCCCACAGTAAACACAGTTTTTTAGAATCAAGAACTGAGGCTACTGAATAGTATTTTCAAAGAATTATTCCTGTTTAAGCATAAGTTTAGTGAAGTATATATCTAAGAAACGGATTCTTAATGCCTGTGACTTTGGAGCCTTAAGGTGTTGACAGATGTATTGAAAAGGTGTCCTCCCAGAAAAAAAAGAAAAACATATGAGGCTTTTATCATAAAGTGTTTTCAGCTCTGCTGAAATGGAACATACAAGCATTAACAAACATTGCCTTAAACTCACCTGTATATGAAACTGTTCACATAATGCTGAGGAATAATGCTTTGTTCCTCATACCTTTTGAAAGCATGGTATTATTGAGCTAAGTAAACGACTGAGTGGAATAAGAAGTTTATCTCCCTATTATGATCTGCGTAGGTCCTTATTACTGCTATTGAGTTCTGCATTCAGCAATGTAACTCTCAGATGTCATATGCAGCTTGTTTTCTCTCAGTCTCTACAGAGAATTATGTGAGCAGTAAAAGTCTTCCCTTTGGTAGTTTTCTTTGAGGTGGAGAGTTGGTTGCACATATTCGCTGCTGTATTTCTGTACAAGAGAAGGTATAATCAAAGAAATATGCCTTGCACTTCAGCAGAAAATGATAATATTTGTGAAAATACCTATTTCATGAAAATTGTAAATTTATTTTAGTGAAGAAATAGGACTTTGTGTACAAAATAAAGGAAAAGCTTTCATTAAGCTGAAAGCAGAGAGAAATATTTCTTCTGTGAATGTACATAGCGTAAGTAAATACATAAATAGCAGTGTTGTTTAAACAGATTTTCCTCATAGAACTCTTGCTGCCCAAAACCCATAGGAGAGTTCAAGCAGTGAAATTTATGTCCAGTAGAAGTAAAACATTCTAAAATTTAATAGTAACAAATTATGTTCATGTATTTTCATGCCTAAATATTAAAAGAAGAGCATAAATAGATGAAAGCAAGGTTTTGCTTTGCTTTGCACACATTTTGAAAATTATCTTAATCTACTACAACCTAATATTTAGTTTCTGAAGTAATTTATGAGCATCCTGTAATGTCTGTGCAATGAACATACAACTTTAAACAGGGTTTAGATACCCCACTCTCTCCAGTCAGAACAAGATGGATATTTCTCTTGCATAATACAAAGTATGCAAGTGGGTAAAAAATAGTGTGATCTGGAGGTCAATGACTTCCAGTTCCAGTGGATTAACAAACACATCCCAAAACTGAAGATCCTTTGGTGGAGGTCTCCTTCCTGTTTGAATGTGGAACTGTGAGTACTTCAGCTGACCTCCACTGCACAGTGTTCCATGAGTGAGAACTATGCAAAGGACTGGGTAACCCTCCACAGCCCTATATCTTTCTTAATGTTTTTTTTAGTTAGTCTTATTCAACACAGACCCCTTAGCTCTTCACTTTATTACTCTAGTTTAGAAGTCCTTGACCCAAGCTAGGCTTTAAAATAGAGAAAAAATGGGGGAATTGTGTCCTGTATTACATATAATTATCACTTTTCTCATAGTGTATCAATTTCTTTTCCTTCCCAACACAGAGCACATGCTGTAGCAAAAAAACAAAAACAACCACAACAAAAACCAAAAACCCACAACAACTACAAAACACAAGAAAACCAACCAAAATGCCAAAAACCTAGCAGAAATTAAAATAATCGATCTGAATTGATATACCTTATACATGGAAAACTTAAACATCACAAGTGATTGTTTTGGAAGAAGAGCAGTCTTTCTTTCTGAAGTATCTTTATACACATAAGAACTATTTTACATGTCTGAGGTTACTTTTAAGAATATTTGCTTTCATGACCTTATGCTGAGAGCAGCCTCAGGGTGAAGAATTTATCTTTAACAGAGAAAAACCCGTCTACAAATTAAGCGAATAACCCTCCCCTAATTTATTGTCTGGAAAAATTTAGTAAAATGTAGATTGTCAAAGATAAAGGAAAACTTCATGTGTTCTATTTAGTTTCTAGCAATGTCCATCTAATCAGCTATTACATTTAAAAAAGTAATTTAGTAGACCTCTGTAAAAGACAAAAAATGAAAGTAAAAAAACCCCTCAGATATAAGTAACAACTTCAAAACAATAATAATGTTAAAAAATATTTCAACATATGATTAATATGTACATTTACATATATTTATTTATGATCTTGAAAAGACATCTTATGGCATCTAGGCAAGATAACTAGTCATAAGACTTCACACAACTAAAAAGAGCCATATGAATAATAAAATAAAATGCTTGTAAATTAATATATACAGTGGGAAAATTTCAAATAAAAATATGAATATTTATTTTCATGTTTTGAATTACCACATTACACCTGTAGAAAGCTTAGGGAGAAGCTATGCTTGGTAATAGCAAATCAATTAATCTATTTCTAAATTTCTAGAAAATACTAATGCATATTGGACTGAGAGTGAACTTTATCATTCTAAACACTATTGTGAAATGAAAATAGGTAAGGAAACTCTGACTTGTTTAGGAGAATTGTAAGATATTGGAGAATAAGTCTATGTCACGGAGGAAAGAGATTAATCAAGGAGGCATTAGCTATATACAAATAGTAGTGAAAAAGAGATAGTTACAAGGGGTTATATGAAGGGGATGTGTATAAAAATATACAAAAATAGTATAAAAATGGAAAATAAAAAATTGGAAAATACTGAATTAAAAGCTAACAAATTAAAAATTGACAACAGGCTATATCTCTTAAACGATACCAAATGAAGGGGTGTAATTTAATGGGAAAAAAAATTGATCAGCCAAGAGCTGTGAAAGATTTTTGAAGATATTTGAATGTGTAAAAAGCACATCTGCTGATAATTAGGCAACAACTTTGAAAAATATTGCATATAGATACTCATGACCAAGATTATCAGAATTTTGCTGGAGTAGGGAAAGAATTGCCTCTACTGATGGATGAGTTGCATTTCTTCATTTTGGAAGTTTTTTCCTAACCTCCTGTCCCCAGTATTGTCTGCTGCCAGACATGATTATATGGACCACTGAATTAATTCCATTTGTAAATTGCTGTTCTACTCCCAAGTAAAGCAACTTTTATTTATTTTGTCATAGCTTATGGCTGAGTTTCTTTTTGTTTACAATACTTACAAGTATCTAGATCTCTTTATTTTTAGGAATTCCCTGATTTATGGTATTTCCCTTCATATTTTGGAACAAGAATTTACCATCCTCTAAACAATATGAATGGGACAATTAATCACTTTTTAAGTAACATAAATTAGAAAAAAACCCTGTATTGTTTATATGTGTTTGAGAAATCATGTTAAAATTATATCTATTGTGCAAACACTGTATCTGACCTTTAAAAACTTAGGAATATTTGGACAAGAATCCTGGAAGACACTTGAAATTCAAGCAGCACTTATGCCTGGGTATCTTTAGGAGAAATTTTCAGTGTGTACAAAGAAATGTCTGTTTCTGTGAAATATTTGCACTGTTTCAAGATTGGAGTGAGTTATGAAGGACGCGCACTTTTAAATTTAAAAGCTGTTTACAGACCACTGAACATATATATGGTTATTTAAATATCCTTTACTGAGTTATAGACTTAGCATGACCATTCAGACCCATAATTTTAACAGCATATTTGAGTTTTTGTGCTATGTTGAGATTTGAGAGTGAGCACTGTAGTGGTTGTTTCACTCACAAGTTTTCAAATTATCACAATGCTTTTTTCACACCAAAATATTGCAAAGAAATTTACCCTTGAACTATTTGTATCAAAGCAAGCAAATACTTTGCTTTTTATATAAATATGTATGTATGTATGTAGTGTTATATATATATATATATAGAATGTTTTTATTGTGGGGATTAGTACTCAAAATAAGAAGGAAAGGAGTGAATCAAATGCTAATCTGAAAAAGCAGAGGATCATGCCCTGGAGGTAGGAGATTCAGGCCTGTAAGTGCTGCACTTCCCAATGGTAGTATAACTCACATAAGAAATTCCTGCCACTTGGTATGACTGAATTCCACACAGATATAAAACAGGAGTTACTCCATCATTTTTCAGATACTAGAGTGGCACAAACTATAAAATCCCAAATCAGAGATAAAAAACTTGGTTTTTAATAGATGTGTTGACTGAAGTCTACAGCTGTCAGTAATCAATTGCCTTAGAGTTCTTCTAGATTGCTCAGGGCTTCACTCATATCAGAATGACATCTTAAAAGCAACTCACCCTGCAAGTAAAACTCAGTGTTTAGGTTATAGTGCTGTCAAAGGACAGGGCCAAAAAAAAATATTTACTTCCCCAAATTCCTTTCTACCACAAATTTCTCTTTTGGACTGAACTGTGCTTTGCTCTCAGATCTGGCAAAAGAATGAAAAAGTGAATTTTGTGTTTAAAGAAAAAGCATTGAAGAGCTTAAACCCACTATGAAAGTAGGAGTCCTCTTGAGTTTTTTGTGTAACACATCAAATGAGAAGGGTCAAAAGAGAGTACAGGCAGTTCTCCTGGGGAGAGTTCAAAGAACAAATAAATTCTCTAGCCATCTGGAATCCCCTATCAAAGTGAAATCCCTGAAATACACCTGTATAAGCCAGACATGCATTGCAGTCAATGGTGTGAAGACCCAAAAAATCAGGACAATTACTTTTGATTCTTGCTGCGAGAAGACCTTACACTAAGCCTAATATTATGTTAGTCTGTGCAGTTTGATTAAGATAAAATAAAATGAAGTCTCTATAGGTGTCTATACTTAGCCTTCTAACATAATTTGAGACACCTCTCTGCAGGGAATGGTTACCAGGCAGGACAGTGATTTGTGAACCTGTTGGTACTCAAAGAGAGCTGAGAGGAAGATAGAATTATTGCATGCTTGAGCATGGTCTGTATGAAAGGAGGCATTAACAATTCTCAGCAGTAATATCTCTCTGATTATTAGTGTGTCTTTGCTAACTTTAGTCAGCCATGAAGAACATATTTAATAATGGTGAGATGGTGCATAATGATGTAGGTCTGAAATTTTTAATAGAAACTCTCTGTGTGACAAATGATGTATTAACCTTAACTTGGACTGAGTCTTTAATATCCTGCCCAGTAAAAGAATCTCAGAAGACTTATGAGTAGTACCAAATTTACGGACAACTTTCTTGTTGGTCTTTAGAGGTTCCTTGGTTTGATCTTGCAGCTGGTAAGGAAATGAGTAGATTTTGAGGGGTGGACAGCCTCCCAAATCTGGGTTTTACTTTCCCAAATATACCAAGAGACTGGTGTGGTAGTTGTTGCAGTCTCTGCACTGGAAATTGTACTTCACTTATCTGCAGTTGAGAGTAATATAAAAAAGAAACATTTCTGCCTAAGAAAACTTCCTTTCCTTACATAAAATATTAAGGATATGCACTTTTTAAAAAGATAATGTGAACTTTAGAAAACTGGTGCCTCTTGATATTAATGTAAAAAATTACTTTTAAAAAAAATATTGCATTTGCAATGTTTGCAAGGCTTGTGTTCAACTTTGTTGATACTGTTCTGAAAATTAGAATTCCGTGTCTATTGACCATCTGTGCTTTTTTTGTTTTAACTAAAATTTGCCGGATTTATAGATAAAAAAGGCTTCCTAATTAGCAACAAAGCAAATACTGCTTTAGAGAGGAGAAAACCAAGACTGGTGTTTTATTGTCTCACATACCATGATAATGGACCACCCCCTTGGCACCCTAAGCATAACAGAAATAGTTAGTTTGCCTCTAATTACACTGTTTTAATCACACAGTACATAAGAAAAATCAAATAAGTGTTTTGATTATTGACAGTGTAAAACCTGTTTCATTTTCCTATTGTCTTATTGGAGCTGTGACAAAGCTAAGAAATAAAATGTATATTGTACAAAAGTTGATGTGATGTAGCTGACTAAAAGTGGAGAACACAGCTGAAGTAGTGCCCACAATAAATAATAGAATAGAGATATCAAAATCTGAACCTAGTAAGTGTTAATATTAGGCTGTTGAAAAACAAGAAGTTTCAGTGTCTGTTCCACTTAGAGAATGAATGCAAATATGATTATATTTACCTCTGAAGCAGCAAAAGCCAATCTTTGACAATAATTATTTTTAATGCTATTGCAGAGCATATATTTTTTTAACTTATGCAACATAATAGTCAAGACGATCTCAGTAAATATAGACACAGTCTTACCACGGGCCACTGCCAAGCCTAATAAAATTCCCTAAGACATCATTCAGCATTGTGTGCTTTTGGTAGACACATTTTAGACACCAAACCCATTATCACTACAAAACTAATAAGTTGTTTGTCTTGAGCAAATTTTAAAAGGTCATAATATTTTTTTTCTCACGTGTCTGTAAGGAAAATAGTCAAAATACTAATGGATGGAGTGTTGGCATTCATCAGGCCTTTAGCCTAAAACAAGAAGTGTAATATGTGCTATGAGCTCCATTTCTCAAAGCTATGTCTTGTTTGCAAGTACCATTATTTCAGAATACCCACATTGTGTTAGTAGCCTCCTATTCTTATCCTATGTGGTTGGTTACCAAGGAAGTTACGTACTGGTAGTCAACAGATTAAAGGTATTTGGCTGCTCAGTTTGGTGTTTTTTCTCTCTTAATTTTACTTAGCAGGTGCCTCACCATTCTTGTGGGAGACATTGAAGCAGAAAAAATGGGGACAATAGGCACAGGGTACATCTTCTGTGTCTTGGACAGGTTGAGCCATTTACTTTTTCCTGCTGTTTTAATGCATTTTTGAGCTCACAAATATTACACTTCTGAGAGAATGATGACTTTTGTTCCCATGTGCCAGAAAAAGAAGTGCCCTTTGTTTGCAGCCTGTCAATGGAATGACCTTTCCCTCCTGCCAATTTATGCTCAAGAAATACACGTGATTGTTTTCCCTTCACTGCTTGTTTTAAGATCTTCCAAATTTGTTTGATCAATAGTTCAGAAGCTTTCAAACTGACATGAGAAAATATGCATTTTTGCAGACTCATTTTCAGTTGGATCTGAAGCAGATGAAGCTAGAGATCAGCAAGAATTAATCTGTACTTAATGAAAGAAACTTGCTGAATTTCTATAAATGCTTGCCTATGACACATATCCAGAGTTATATAAGCAGTCTGCCATTTATGCAATCCGCTTTGGCAATATTTATATTTGTATTCAAATCTTCCTCGTGAAAATAAATCAAAATATTGTAATTGCCTATCAATCAATAACCTGTCTTTTGGAATGCTACCTCAAAGGCAACAACAGCCTTCAAAAGCTGCTATTAGGTTTTCAGAGTTGGCATAGCCAGCAATATTTTCTTTCTGCTAAGTTCAAAGCAGATTTTGTCTTTGTCTTTGACGAAACTATGCAGATGCACCAAATTCCATATATCTGCATATAACTGCAACAAAAATTTATGAAGTAACTTTAGCCTGTTTGGCTACGTGGCAGGTATTTGAGTGACTTTTGCCTGTACTCCAAGTTCTCTGGCAAACACATGGCCATATGAGCATGGCATTGTATCCAAGCTACAAATCTGCTAAGAAGCAGCATATGTTATTCTGAGCACATGTCACATGTTAGCATTGTGATGCTGCTTCATCTGAGCACTGTAGGCTTCCTACCAATCTCTTTTCTTTCTCTGAGGATCAATGCAAAATTTACATTAGGCCCTCTGAAAGGAGGGCACATTTCCCATCAGCAATATCTGTTATCTCCTGTTGCACTGTGTAACAGCCAAGAACATCTACGGTGGAAGCTCTGGCATGTAGAGCTCTTGCCTATGTGCAACCAGTTATTCCAGCTATGGGTCTCTTAAGTGCTTTTAAAAAACACACCTTAGAAACCACTGCCTGCACTACCACTTGTGTTCTGTGAGTGACAGGAAAATCAGATTTTTAGGTGATTTTATACAAGACTGCTTTTTTCAGTGGCACAACACCTTTCCACTAAGGTGATGGATTTTTGATAGATTTTAGCAAGTAGCATGCTGTGCACAGGATGGATTGCTTGCTTAATTTGCCAAGTCAGGAGCCATGGGTCCTGGTACATGTATCACATATTAATCAATTTGCACATCCCCATTGAGCTAAAATCTAAAAATCTACATTATGTAAATTTTCTGAAAGCTAGGACATACGCAGAACTCATAAATGTAATTTTGTAACAGAGGGTAGGTTATACATCAAAGACACATCAGTGACAAACAAAGGTGAAGTCCCTTAGCCCCAAAGAAAATGTTGAAGAGAGTTTTAACCAAACAGTACATGCATGAAGAGCAAATGTGGGAATAGTTACAGCAGTGTAAGTTGTGGGGTCTCTGAGTCCTTAGTAGCCTGTGACCAGCAGCTGAATTCCTCTTGCTTTCCATGCAGCATCTCACAGAGATGTGCTGTTCTAACTGTGCCTCTCAGACATGTTTTGATGGGAGTCATGCTGTCCTTCTATCCTCTGGCAGCTGCACCAGGACCACTTCTAAAAGCATCTTAAAATATTATCAGCTCACTCAATAATTTAGAGGTCATGGCAGTGTTGTTTGCAGCCAAACATGTATTTAGCACAGGCTAAATGAACCTTTGCTTTCAGGCAATTACAGCTTTTATGCAGCAGCATCCTAAACTAACTCTCCATTATTTTCTCTGAGTCAATGGTCTGATGCTGCTGCTTCTGTCCAGAGTGTTCTGGTAGCCTCAGCTGCATGAACTCTTGCCTAAATTTACTTCCGGATGGCAAGCACTTAATCACGTGGCTCCTTAATGTTTGCTCTAGAAGATGGCAGTAAGCACTCCCAAAGGTGGGGGAAGACCTTTCCTGGAAGTTGCAGGGACCACCCTTCAGGTTTTTATTGCAGCCTCTCAAGGAAGAGTGCTGCCTGAATTGAGAATGTTTCTCCCACACTGCATTTCAGTGCTAAGTCCCAGTGATTTAAGGCCAATGTTTGAGGGCATCGCTCTTAAACAAACATGGTCTGTTGCATTAGGACACAATTCAGAAAGTTGCTCAACTGTTAGTTACTGGTTCTTGGGTAAGAACTGATGAAACACAATGCAAGTATTTCTAGTCCCTGAAGCTGACTTTGCCTTAAACAGACTGGATTACTTGGGCAGCTACATGGAGAGGTACAGTCAGCAGAGGCAATAAACATCATAACCTCAAACAACTCCCAGTTGCACTTATCAAGGTTACAGGTTTCCTTCTTTCTGCCCGCCCTTCATCATCCATCTATCCAGACATGCATTCTTGGAGCAAGTGTTGGTACATCTGCTTATTAATGGAATTTTCCATATTCCTACTCAGAACTACATGGCACTGGAGAGCTGCCATGCTTGTGCCTAGTGTAAGGCCTCTGAATGAGATTTGGTGCCAAAATACAAGGGTAGATGTGATTTATTGCAGGTACCAGGTATGTCCTGAAAAATGATTTGAGATGCTCTCTCCTACTAACTTAAAATCCTTTAGCACCTTCAGAGCTGTGCCTTGAACTTAGGCTCTGAGCAGCTGGAATGTTAGGTGGAAACAGACGCCAGTGGATAGAGAAAAATTATCCATAGTGCAAAAAGGAGCATGGTCTACACTGTAGTCTTATCAGCACAGTGTCATCCCAAACTCATTGGGCCTGCTGAGATGAAAAGCTTATTAGTTCATGCATATTGGCTTCCTTTCACAGGCAGGCTTCTTCCTGAGGCTAAACCAGCATGCTGGCACATGTGCTACACCATATTGTCATACCAGCTCATTTGGCAGAGCTCAGACTCGTGCACTCCCCTCCTTGTGTGCCGTAGCTCCCCTCCAGGTATCTGGGAGGGTAGCAGAGGGTAACTGAGCAGTGGCTCTTTACACCAGTACATGCATGGTGCTGGTAAGCATCTACAGTCCTGCCCTTACTGCCTTTAAAAAGCTAGTCCTTGATGAATGTAGGTTTCCAGAATTGATAGATATCTGAGAACAGCCAGGTGACTGCAGGAGTAGGACAAGACACATTATTGTAGACCTCTGATAGGCTGATGCCTTTACAAGATGTGAATGATGCTTTCCCACCTTACACTGAGATTCTCAATAGAAAGGTGTGAGTGCATACATGGTCTTCCATCAACACATTACTTAATGAAAGACCCATATTACTGCTGGTCTAATGACAGCACTCACTTTAGAATAATTTCTGGACCTTCACTCTCCTTTATAACCTCATCTATGTTTGCTCTTAATTATGCTTGGGCTTCTTCATTAGCTCCCATATCCCAACACCCATGATTTTAGCAGCCAACTGCTTGATTACTTTCTTCTTAGGAGCTAGATAGAACACCTTCCTGTTCAACAATAGGAGATTCCATGCCTACCATAGTAAGTAGGCTAGGAGTGCACCATCCTTCAAAGACCACTAGCCAGGTAAATAAAACAGATCCAAATTCTCAAATACTCTTCTTCCACTCTGCATTGCACCCCTGGAGACCCTTTAACCCTGATAGGTGAATTGCACTCCTACTGCCTATTTCCCTTACTCTTCTCAAACCAGCTCTAGTAGCTCCATGCCAAGATGGCTTTTTGCCACCCCAGAACTGAGCATTACTGTTTCAAAATTTTACTTCTTACTGTTTTTGGACCAGGAATAGGGTTAAGTATGTGTGTAATCTTTGTGTTTGGATCCTGACAACAACACTGGATTCTGTAAATGCTTTTCATTTATTTTGTTACTTTTTGTTTTCCTCTTCTCATTACTTGGTCTCTTTTAGCTTTCCTCCTCACGTGTAAAATTAAAATAGATATCACTTCGGAACTTTTAGAAAAACTCTCCCTCCACCAAAAAAAAAGAAAGTCCAAAAAATCCTAAAAATTCTTCCATACTGTTAATTTCACACCTGCAAAAGCAGATACAAAAAACCCCTACCACCCACTTTTGGTCAATAAATATCATTACTGCAAACAAGCATGAGTTGTTAGAGCTGAAGAAATCAAGATGCGCTTTTGACAGGTTCATTTGGCAGTGTAGGAGGTATTCTACAATTCTAAAAATATGCTCTATTTTCACAGACATTTTGAGATGTCTCTGTAAGTTCTCTTACAGAAGATGGCCTAGGGCCCATATGGTACAAGTCAATCTGACAGATGTTATATAATAATCTTTCTTGATTAAACTAGTACAAGACATTCTCTTCTCACCAACCAAGTAACAAGAACGAACACATCCATTCTGAAATTAAACACCACCAACTGCATAGATGTGATAGGGCTAGAGACCTTGCTGTAAAAATGTTCTGGTCACGTTTGGGAAATCCTTGTCCCTCTATGTCCTATCTATAGGAGGGGTCCATTATCACAGGAGGTAAAGTAACAAACAGGACTTGTTAGTTTGAGAGCTTATATCCATGCCATAAATTTGAAAGCCAGATTAAGAAATAGTAATATACACCAAAATAATTCATTAAAAAGAAAGCAGTAGGAAGAGAGGGATTCATTACAGAACTGATAATAATTAAACTACTTTGCACAGAGAAACTGAAAGGAACTAATTTACTTTATAATATATATATAATATATATTATATACATTATGCATGTAATAACAATAAAACATCATATAGATTTAGAGAAAAATCTATATTACATTTTGTGGGGGTAGAAATGGTCATCAAATTCTGTATCAGGCATTGTAGAAATAGGAATCAGGTATATTTTGAAATACATATCTCATATAGTTTGAATATGTTATCTATACATACAAGGAATATTTTCCCAAGGAAAGTTGCTGAAGAGGCTTTGGGAATGCAGCATCTTCTAGGAGCTCATTATGAATATCAAAAAATAAAAGAAACTTCATGGTTTTCTTCAAATTTCTCAAAATTGCATCTGAATGTCTAAAGCTGTTGATGAGAGGGAGAAGGATGTAATGAGACCATGCCTATACTGCCAACAAAAAAAGACAATTTAGCTCTGAAACATCTGTGCTGATCATCTAAATTAAACATTAAAAAAACCCCAAAACTGTAACTGTTTTTAATGCCTATGGCAGAAAAAGCTTCAAGCTCTTCCACACAGACATTTTATTTTCTTATACCAAATATGCTCACAAAGACTGAAGTTTTTGGTTTTCACTCAGTTTTGAGTTGTTAAAATTGATTTAAATATTTAAATGTAATTTATGTGTGCAGAGCCTCACCACTTTGTGTTGTGATCTTGAACTAATTTTGCAAGCCTGTTTTTTTTTTTTTTTTGTATTTTGTTTATATTAGCAGTCATGTGGAGATGACTGTAATTCATTATGTCATTAATAAATTTTTACAAAACTGTATCGTTAGTCTGGATCCAGTAAGACTGAATCAAAGGACATTTTATACCATAATGGTTTTTTTTGATCTAACACTTTCTTATGTTTTAGGAGTTCTTTCTTTGCTTTTCTCTCTCTCAGAACAGTTAAACAGACATCCTGTCTTGTTTAGCTGGTAAAAAATGTAGGCTTATGTGAACACAGCAACCTCAGATACTGAGGACAGGACAAAAAAATCCTCTGGTCTGGTGATACGGCTCTATATCTGTGTCAGGCTTGTCAGTCACTCTCAATTTCATGCTATTTATTCTGATGTAAAGCCATTCAAACATGTAGGAAGACTCTCATTCATTTTATTAGTCTTGGCATGCTTGCCCAAGTCTCAGCTGAAGCAACGATCTTCTGTTCATCTTGTATGAAATTAGACTTCATCTTATTGTACCAGAACCCCTGGGAACTAATTACAAATCTATTTTTGTGGTAAAACAAGCATATTAAAGGTTTACAAATTTGGTGTATGTTTGCTTTCCTTAGCTCACATACTGTGCTCTGGAGTATTATTCCCGCATGTAAACAACATTGCAAATATAAATTGCCTAAGTGGCTTCCCTGTTGTCAGAAACAGCTGTTCAGTGTGCTATACTCCAGCTTTTTCCAAACACACAAACTAACCCCCTGAACTAGTTCTCTTATGAATGAATAGCAAAGTGGGAAAATGCAGGAATTATTTGCTTCACTATTTTTCTTTGTATTTTAGAGCAAGTGTCCATTCACAAAATGAATACACTAATGTTGATTGATCAAAAATCATGCACCTAAACTGAAGCACTCAAGCATATGTGTTGCTTGTGCCTAATGCTAAATCATGTGCTTTACTGCTCTGATAAACAGAATTCTAACACATCAGCTTTTCCTACATTCCTTGTAAGTGGATGAGGATAAATTTCATTCCTTGTTTTCAAAGTCCATGTTTTGAACCTTGAAGTATGCTTTTGAAAGTTTTAGAGAAGTGGTTGGTTGGTTAGGTTTTTGGGATTTTTCTTTGTTTGTTTTTGGGTTTTTTTCCCAAATGCAAGGATCAGGTATACCATTGTTTGTTAAAATAAGAAGAGTTGCATACATTATTTGGTATACCAGGTGACTAAATTTTAGAGAAACACTAGACACTATGAGAATCATGATAAAACAGTAGATTTCCAGAAGAGGGAAAGAAAGTCACTGCTAGATTGCAGATAAGGGAACAAAACATTTGTGTGGATGCTCATATCTATGTGCAAACAGCATATGCACAATATACCAGATACACAAATGCTAAAAGGTACAAGTTGCCTGATATCTTTGTATCTCTTTGGCACTCTCCAAATAATAACAACTATTTTCACCTTCTTTAACATTAGAGACTATAAAGATCACAGAAAGTGCACAAGAGCCATCAGTAAACACCAGAAGATTTAAGCATTCTAACACTGCATTAGTAATATCAAAAATCAACTATGGCTTTCTACAAACGATTGTCTATCCATTTTTGGTACACTTATTTTAACAGAAGTCTCAGCAGCTACTGGAGGAGTTTTTATCTAGGTGGGAATTTCAGAGATGAGACAAATGACAATTAAATGCGACACCAAGAGAAGTTTAAATTTATATTAATGAATGCCTGTATGATGATGGCAAAGTCCAATGCATATTTCAGGTACTGTGACACCAATACATTGTTTTAAGCGAAACAGAAAGTCTAAGCACTTTGAAACAACGAACATTGTAATTGAAATATTAGAAGGATTAACCCTGATGGAGCTGGGCTTTACCCTTGATATGGAGGGTGTGGTATACTTGTTTAAACAGGCACTCCTCATTATTGTGCCAGTTGTACCTCTGGTGAACAAACAGTCTTGACTCAATATATTTGTCAAACCTTAAATATCTATGTCAATACCAGCATGGATGGTGCATAGGACTTTGTTGGAGGAAGAAAGATTTAATACCAGACAATGTTAATTTTCTTAGGTATTGCTTCCATAGGCTTATAAAGATCACATAAAGTTTGGTAAGAAAACTCAATTTTGAGTAGCATTTGCATGGTTCCAGTCACTGAAGGAAAAATAAAAAACTATCATTTTATCAGGAATTCTAAACTTTCCTATTACTAAAGATTACTGAAGTCACATGGAACTGCTACAGGCACTTTCTGGATGATGCTTTCACAATTATTCTGGCTTACCTGGCTTGGTAGGGATTGGCCCAGAATACCTGAACTCTAACAAATATCAGTTGATGTTGAAATTAGATATATAATATAGAAACTACTCCCCAGACTGTTAGTGGTAAACCAAACAAGCAACTAAAATTAAAAAAAAAAAAAATTTCCTTTAAAAGACAGTCCTAACAAGGACTTCACCTTTGACCCTTCTGCCTTTCTCAACTAAGAATGTTGCCACAATTCAGACAAAAAGAAGCAACCAGAATTTCAAAACTATTGTAATGAAGGTGGTTTGCAAAAGTGTCTTTTTGAGTGATTTTTTAAATCTGTAGTTATCCCTGGCAACTCTCTGTACACAGAAGATCCTAAATAGCTGTGCTAATATGAGTCTAAAGAACCAGTTTGCCTACAAAACAACAGAAATATTCAGGCAACTGTGATTAAAATTTCATTACTGCTTTCTCTATTTCTCATTTTCATTCAAAATTCATGTAAGCTACCTACTCTAGGCAGAATATATGTGACCAGGTGCTTTTATAAAGTATTGCTTCATATTCAGATATCAGGTAGCACCAATAAGTAGTAATACTACAGAATAGTGTGTGAAAGACAGGAATTGGCTGCCTTTTCAAATGACAATAAATGTTTTTTCCTCGTTAAGCAGCAGATAATGCCAAAAGTAAGTCAGCAGAAACCAAGTAGTATCTTTATCCTTTTTAAAAATCACCCATAGTGTTTATCCATCATGTTTCAATTCATATTCTTAGCCTAATAATTCCTCAGTTACTACTTATGCTCGTTTAAACTTTGGACCAACTGTTCTGCTATATCACCTGTTACATGAATGCAGAACATTTACTCCAAGCTGGTAGTCTGAAATACAGAATTAGAAATAGATCTGTGTTCTTCTATTAAAAAAAAAAAAACAAGAGGTAAAAAAATTGTTGTCAGTTGGACAGTTCAGAACTACAAATTTGAAGCATAAATAAAATTTAAACACCCCCATCTTCTCTTTATTTAAAAATCTCACACATTCACATCATTTTGACCTTACTAACTTTATGAAATACCCAGTGTTGAGCCAGGCTTACAGTGTGGGGGTTCTATAGTGTGAAATTAATTATCTGGATGGGATCCCTTATATTTGGGAGGAAGAAGGAAGTTTTGTGGGGAGGTGTGAAGTCTACTCATGCCAGTGGAAATGTGTTGTGTGGGCACTGAGGTGCCTTTAAGAGGAGTTCCATAATCTGACATTTTCTTGCTTTCAAGAGTTTTCTCTGCATGGATGTCATACTTACTCAGCCTTAACTGATTCAAAGAAAGTTCTTCTACACATGAATCTGCACAGTCAGTGGGAAGTACTCAAAGTAAGGTTGGTGAAACCACTCATAAGTTCTGACTCCACAAAAAGCTAAATTCAGCAAGCTCACAATGTACCAACCCAAACCTAGCCTGGATTCGTAGCAGAAATACTCCATTAGTCACCATTCAGGCATGATACAGTCTCTGCTACCTGGCAGGGTAGTATGAGTGGGACTAGAAATGTTCAGAATTCTTTACGTCACCTGAAAGCAGGAAAGCCTTATCTACTAAGATTGGGGGGGGAGTTGGGTCTGGGATATTTAGTGTGTTTTTCTTTTTGTGTCTAACACTGGAGTCTGTTTCCATAAAACATTAAACACCAGCTTTACTTTGCCATGAAGTTCATAACACTTCATGTAAGTGTGGGTCTGCTAAGGGCATCTGTGTACATAGGTACAACCTACATGTTGAGAAGTACCTTTGTGCTCTCTGGGTGGAAGTTCATGGAGAATTCTTCTACTTTGAATTCTTTTTAAAACTGTTAGTCTTTGTGTAGACTTTGTTTCAGATGATTTATGAATTTGCCAAAAGATAGACCAGCACGAAAGTTACTAATTAGCACCGCTATAGTCAGTACATTTTTCAGCCATCACCTCTCAACTTTCACCTCCTCTTTAACCCCCAAAAGGGAATTTCAAACACAAATATGCATTTGAAAATTAAATACGTCTGGGTACTTATCAAGTCAATTTTGCCTTGCTAAACTTTTCACAAGAACTAAAGGAGAATTATTTTGCTTTTATGAATATCACAGTGTTTGCAGATAAATGTTGAATAGGCAGTGCAACATTTGGAACGTTTTGTGCAGATGTCTGCAGGATGGGTGATGCTCCCTGACAAGAGATTTAGCAACTTTTAACCCTGTGTTACAATTATACTTTGATAATACCTTACATTTAATTCTACCTCTTTTTTTAGTGAGCGCATACCTCACTTTATCACGCTAGCCTGTTATTTGATCATACTCCCAAATAAATCTTTGATGGAGGAAACAGTATGATTTTCCTTTTTATTCAATTATTCTCAAACTCAGAAAACAAAACAAAACAAAACAAATCAACTTTTGGCTGGAATATTACTTACTTGGTTTCCACCCAAAAGGAATTTTTAACATGTTTGATCAGAAATTTATTTTAGAACGTGAGCATGGGAAAATGGACAGATTTTTCTCATTAAAAAAAAAAAAAAGCATTGGTGTTATTTTGAACATCTGTAATGGAGAGATGTTAGAAGCTGAAATTGAGTGAAAAACAGCTTCAATTTGCTTGAGTTACAGCCTGTTAGAAAAAGAACTCTGCACTTGGTCAAAGCAAATTTTTCTTCACTAACATGACATGCTGTGATGCTTTGTGGTTAATACACCTAAGAGCCAGGGGCTTAGGAAGCATTTTTGTGCATTTTCAGATACAGGTGGCAAAAAAAATAACTTTGCAAAATGGAAAATAACTCTCATCAAAAATTATTTGCCCTTTGATGAAAATGTTCATTGAAATAAACCAAATCCACGTGTGTAATAATTCTGAAACCTAAAAAAAAGTGATTTGATTTTGGATTTAGGTTTTTTAAAAGGAGTTGAGGAAGTAATATTGTTACCTACAATAAATTCTTTCTGTTTGCCAAAGATGTACAGAGTGGAATTGCTCAGTTATGCTCAATGCTGTTTAGGAACCCAGTGAGATGGGAGCAGATTCGAGGTGTGTTACACACAGGCTTCCCTCTGACAACCAAGGTATAAAAGCCACTAGAGTAGGCAATTATGCATCATCCCAGTACATCTACTCCAGACTCAGATAACTACAAGTTATGACCAAGGATGTGCTTCTGAAATCAGATGAAAATCAGATATAGATTGTATCATACTTATTTCTATGATATTTTTTGATGTTTGCCTTCCAAGAAAATACACAGGGAAAATACTGGTACAACATGCAGCTCCACATAAGTAAAAAAAAAAAAAATTCAAAAGAAGGTGGAGTTGGTCAGGAAAACAGAGAAAAAGCTATGAAATTTTTATTTAAGCCATATGAACTGGGTAACAGAATAGTTTTGCTACCTGAAATTTTAATGAGTCACCTCCAAAGTAAAGTTGTGTTGATATGAAAACAATGTTTTAAGCATGTTCAGTTGATGTAACTTGAAGTCACTAGTTTGTATAACCAAGGTTTAGACACTGCTAGCAGTATGCAAAAGAGCTTAGATGTATATAGGACATAGATGTGGGAAACAGATGGAAGAACACCCAAAAAAAAGGATATTTAAGAGAAATAATAATTTTTGGAGGAGTTAACTTTCTGCAGCATGATGTGTATTGAAGAGCTGTACTCAGATGAAATAAATGAACTAGGTTTTGCATGAAGAATATAACAAAATACCAACAGATTGCTATGGAGAGTTTGGCAGGAGATAAGTGATGTTATTCACAGTAAAAGAACATTAAACTTAGTAATAGCTTCCCAAAGTAAACCTTAAAACTTGCAACTGTTTGAAAAATACTCAGAAACTGATTAACAGGAAAAAAAGTTAGATTCCCACAAATTTCAGTGTAACATTGTGTTCAATCGTGGAATAGTCTGGGTTGGAAGGAACATTTACAGGACTTCTAGTCTAATGATCAAGGATATATTCAGCTAGATCGGGCTGCTCAGAGGCCTCACCCTGAAAAACTTGAAAATTTTGGTTCATTACATTCATTACTCATTCATTACTTTTTTTCCCCTTAGCTTCTGGCCTCTGTAAAACTACGGAAAGTAACTAATTTTCCTGCATTTTGTGGAGAAAAAACCAACCAAACAAAAAGTCCTACAGCTGGAATTAGTCTAATTACAGGATGTTGTTAGTATATCTTTTATATAGTTTTCCATTTGATTTTGAGTATGTTTTACCATTTGTTTTGGTTTAAATTCATGAAGATTTCCATTGATTAATAATGTTTTGTTAGAAATATACTGGAGCAAAAGAAGTCTTATGATTGAACTTTGGAAAATTTCTGGTTTTTTACAGATATATTCTTTTCTTACTTTCATCATATTTCTTTCCATAATAATGTATTCACTTGTTGCAACATAATTGCCATCTTTGCAGACACAAGTATGTTACACACTGTCACTGCTATTTATATCTTATTTACTTTTAAATAGAAATGGCTGTCTAATAATAATGGAGTTATTTTGCCTCTCTGAATCATGGTACCTCTTACTTCGGTAAAGGATTTTTTTTTGTGACAGATGTGAGATCACTTTCTTCATTTTAACCAAAATAGACTATTAATAATTTATCTGAAAGACCTTTAGTTCTTCAACAATATTTTTAGATACTTAATGTTCAGCACTGTAGCTCTCACACAAGAACACCTTCCAACTCTCATCTACAAGTGCAAGAGGAAACACAAAAGAGAAGAAAATCAAGGTCATAATTTTTTATTTAAATGTCACATATGAGAGCATAAAACATAATGGCTCCGCTTGTGTGTTGGGTCATCTCAGGACAATCTGTAAAGTATTGCATTCTCATTTCAATATTTTGGGCTGCTTATTCCAGTTTCCTAATGTTCATAATTCCACTAGCTTTGAAAATTACCCTTTCATGTCTATTGTAACCAATTTAACCTTAAGAGGTACATACCATTCCTCACCATGCATTCTTAAGAAAATCAAAAGGTTATAGATTCAGCAATTTCACAGCTCGCAGGTACAATAAACAGCTATGATTTTTTTGAGCTTAGTGTTTCAGATGGCAGTTCTGTGTAACCATAAAAAGCCCTTATATCAGAGGACTGTGAGTTTTGTTCTTTTAAATACCCCATATTGCATATAAGCTCCTTAAAGATTTATATTCCCAATCACATACAGAATGTGGCCATCACTTAAAGAACTATGGCTGGAGGGTCACTAACATGTTTAGATTTACAGTTATGAAATGAAATCAGATCCCAAATCACAACTGGATGCATGCATTCATTGAAATTCCAAAATCCCACCCTCTACTTCAGAAATACACAGCTGCTTTATAAATTTTTAATTTGCTCCTTTTTATTTCAGGCTTTATTACTCTATGACATTAGCCAAAATACTATACAAACAGGAACAGATTACTGCAATATATTCAGCTTATCTTTAATTGGTTCATTCTGGAAATGGGAGAGTCTCCAGGTAAACCTGTGTCATTACAACATGATGCAGTTCATGTTTATGGCAATTACTTACAGGAGAGGAAACTACAAAGGTCCCTACACAACTCAAACAAACAACAACAAGCTCCAAACCCTTACAGATATTGAGCCCCTATTAAGTCTAAGTCCCTTTTTAAAATTATGCCCTTCTGTATGCCCCTGATTCTCATGGGAACCTTTATGCTTTATGTCTACATCTCTGTGAGATTCTCACTGTGAATAGAGGCTGGGTGCATTATTGCTGGGTAGCTACAAGCATGGAGGTAACTGAGGGACCTGTATGCCAAGGTGACCTGCAAGTTACTGGGCAAAATTGGGAGGGAGGTGTTTGTCAGTTACCAAATGCAGAGCCCAAAAATAATGGAGATCAGAGAGTTCCACAAGCCTCTCTAGGCTTTACTAGGGTTGTCTGGTTTTAAGCAGAAACAACAGAAATTGATCTTTCCCTTGAAAACAAACATAAAAATCATTATTCTGAATCCATATACCAGCTGGCACAAGTGGTATTCCCTGGTTTGAATATGCCATGCCCAGAACTGAGATCAGGCATGGTGAGCCAGCCATTCCTGCATCCTTCTTATTCATCATGTCCACATACAATCAGTTGAAAATATAATTAAAATGAGGTTTAATGCAAACCTGCTAGTACCATTAAAATTTGGGATCAGACAAGTGGCAGATTACCTGGGATATGATTATTCCTGCTTGTGTGATCTGGTGATACCTAACCACAAGGTTTGAAATATGATTTAGGAGCTATATATAACAAGACACTATTTACACTCTCAAAGATTTTACCAAGGCATCAGCAGCTTCATATAAAAACCTTTCTGATGAGAGAGCACCTAAATCCAAGTAGTTGTTCTTACTACATTACTATGGCTGGCTTGTGCCACTCCTTGTTCTTGGAAAATGAATCTGACACTGCTGAAGAGAGGCTTTGCAATGAGTTTACAAATTATGATTGATTGCGCTTTTTAGTCAAATGTGGCGAGGATTCAAATTTGCATGTGTATAACACACACCACACACAGATAAACAGACGTCATTGAGCAGAGTTCTAGATCTTGTGGCATGGATCCTCATCATTGGTATGCACTGTTTGTATTATGCTATTACATATTTACTGTCCTTCAACTATTTTCTTCCCTTTTTTTTGTTTTAGAGAAGAGATATACTCCAATTTAAACAAGTTAAAACAGTCATCTGTAAGGACTGACTTGTTTTTGATTAGGGCATTTTGTGTTTCTTTGAGGTTGGCTTTTTTTGGTTGCCCGGAAAAGAAGCACTTAAAAAATTTAATGAGTAAAGATAATTTTTCCTACGCTGAGCTCACTCAAGAAAGACCAAGTGGAATTTTATCAAATTTTATAAAACATTCACTTTTGAGCTGAGAAAACTCAGAGAAAAAAATTTCCCCAAAAATGATGGGATCTAATGACAAAGATTTTAATGACTACAACTCACCAACCATAACATCTTTTAATTGACTAATTACTTCATGAACCCCGAAGCCAAAGAAAGAGCATTGCACTTAGGAAGGGTCAATAATGATTTTACTATCCTGCAAACCCCAGGTGAAGTTATGACTTTGGTAGAGATGACCTTTGACACTTGTAAAAAGGGTTCTCAAAAGGGAGTTTGGATAATTTGCCTCTGGGAAGAGTGATAAAGATGCTGATTAAATAAAGATTTGGTCTCTTAAAGCAGACTAGAGAGAAGTTCACAAAGCTTCCTTCCTCTAGGACCACACTTGTTCTGTTCACATGTTTCAGATGGTCACAGCAGAAATGTGGCCAATCAGAAAGAAATTGTTTTGCCCATAAAGTATTAGATTGGACTGACAAGCTAATAATGAAAGGAATAAAACTGGGACTTGCAAGTAATCAGCTTAAATTTGATTAAATATGACATAAATAATCATTACCAATAGATCAAACCAATTGATTGTTTAGTTGTGTCTAGGAATAGTAGTTATTCTTTGGCAGAATAAAAGCCTCACCTCCATTTGTACATACGCAGTGTATTAACACCAAGAAAAGGAAGAAGGTAGTGTAGCTCTCTAGGAATATATATTTATAGATTCAATGAAAGGTGAAAGGAACTACAAAGAATCCCTTTAGAAATAAAAAATCTAGGTACGCTAAAGAGAAGAACAAAAATAATGGGAAAAATGAGGCTGAGGAGAACACTAACACCTTATAAGAAGGCTTATGACCTTTGAAAGTGATTCATTGACTGCAGATGAATAGTGAAGATATTTGTACTTCCTGAATGGCATTATTTCCAGAACAGATTCCCTTGCTCCTACATAAAACAAAACCTGCTCCATCGATTTTATGCATGCTTTACTTAATGTGCCGTGAAATGTTACATTATTTTAATGTTGACCAAACCCAGCCCAACAACTGGCAATTTTTGCAGGTTTTCCAGCAATACTCTAAGCTGAGCCTTGAAACATGGTAATTAAATACTTATTCAAAATACATTAAATTTAAATGTATGGCTCAGAACATTCAGATTTTGAAAACAGTTGCCTGGCTAGGATAAACCGGTACATTCTGAAAACTTGCATGTTATAGCTATTTACAAAAGCCAAAGATTTGACCTTTAGAAAGGAATAGACTTGTCCCATTTATTGTGAATTGATTTATCTTGTTTTAGAAGTGATTTGGTGAGGTTTTAAAATTTTTTTAATATAATTGTGTGTTCTATGAGAACAAAATGGATCCTCCAGAGTAGAACTTTTAAAGTTTAATTACAAAGATTTACATAAATTCTCTGAGGGCAAATCACTGTAATTTGAAGGAAGAGCCCTACCCAGCTGTGCTTCAGGTTTTAAGAAAATAATTTTTTTTTTTCTGGGTTGGAAAAAAACCCTAGCTCCCAAACAAGTTGGAGAATTAACACCACAGAACAAATACCATTTCTGAGTACCCTGATAAAGCTCTTGTCCTTATTACTTAAGAGTGAAATCTTAAGAGTTGTAGCTTAGACATGTTTGATGGAAAGCAGGAGAGGCTTGCATGCTGAGTGGGAAAACTTGAATCGGGAGAGCTTGAGAAACATATCCCACTGCAGGCACTTATGCAGATGTAACACACCTTACAGTATTAAACAGGTTCATCAAGCAGTGCTGTAGAAACAATAAGGTCAGAAAGAGCTAAACTCTATCAAGATCTCACTTCCAATATGACCCTCTGATGGTTTCATAGTTCATGATTAACACAGGCCATGACTCAGCATACCCTGAAATTAGTTCTTAATTATTCAAACACTCCTTTATAGTAGACAGTCCTTTAGTTAAAAGTCAAGATTATACTTTGTTGTGTCACTGCTTTAAGCAAGATTTCCTATTTTGCCTGTCAGAGAGTGGGGAAAAAAAAACCAAAGAAATTCTCCCATTTACTCTTCCTTCAAAAGAAAACTCTCTTCTTATCCTATTCTCCTAGTATTTACATTCTTTTTCATACCCATAATATTAGAAACCAATCACCTAAACAGCCAGCCTGTGTTTCTCGGCTTTTCTTAGAGTTAATGGAGAGAAAAGCTCCTTTATGGGGCAGTTAGCAGCAAGAGCTGTGTCCATATGGGATGTCTTCTAGAGCAGGGCTTTCTGCCCTCTTGTTTACACAAGTATATGGGATAAGCAGCTAATAAAAATGGCTACACTTGAGTACCTTAATTGTTCTCTCAACACAGCTTGAAAACTCAAGGAAAATTTAAAGTACTAAAAAAACCAAAAAAGGTCAACTTTCAGCAATAAGGCAATTTAACCCTTGTCTTTTCCTCAAGTTACATAATCTTAGGAAGTTTTATGTAGTGCAAATCTTATGTGAACATGATGAAACCTTTCCACTGAGTTTGTGTAGCCATTTTAATTTTTAAATCTGGTCATTTTTTCTAGATTAGTTTGCTTTTTAAGTAATTTTTTGTTGTTGTTGTTTTTGTTTGTTTGTTTGTGTGTGGCTGTACTGCCAGGTTGATTAATATGGAGTTTTACATTTGTGTAATATCTGCAGAGATCCACAAAGCCTTCTTATAGTTTGCAGTGCCTGACACTGTGAAATGTCATATTCCCAAAAAGGGGGACAGACTGTGATTCTTGGATAAGTTACACTTTGTTTATTGCAGTAAATTTCTGCTTTCGTGATGCTAAGGGAGAGTTTGAAGGCTGTCTTTTTTCCCTGCTGAGATGTTCAGCCAGGATGTTTTGCTGCATTTAGCAGTCCTCTCGACCCTTCTGCTTGCCCTTGCACTGACACCAGCTTTTGCTTTCTCCCTTCTTTGACTTCATCATTGTGAAGATACAGTGTAAGATGCCAGTCTTCCCTGCCCTACAGTGACAAACACAGTTATGAGTCCTTTCCCTTCATTTCTGGCCATGACATGAAAGGGTGGCCATGACACCCCTCTAGATCCCAGTGGTGCTAAACTAGATGGACAACTCACTTCTATCTGCCAGGATAGAAGTGCATGCTTCTATCTGCTTTAATTGGCAGAAGGGCTGCACCAAACATTTAGGAACTATTTAAAAATAGAGGAGTTCCCCTTGCTGGCTTGTGCTTCTAACCACAGACAATTTAAACATCGCTTCTTAATTGCTTCTTAACTAGTTGGACATTTCATTTATTTTAGCTTATCCCATAGTATGGCAATCAGGACCTCAGCATTCCCAGCTGTTACACTCTTAAGGGCAACCTACAGTATCTTCTCTTTGGGTTCCAATTTATCCCCACAGTAATTTTTCTGTCCTAAGTGCAGCTGGTTTTACTGCAGAAGTGAACTTCCATAGACTTCTATCAAGCAAAAATCTCGAAAAGAGGATCAAATCAGGGAGGTGTGCACTTTAAGGTTAATACAATCACAGCTAGACACACCCCACCTCTTTCCCTTCCCTACTCTTAGTTCCCTCAAGTGACTTGAGGAATTAAAGCATAAGAAAATGTACTAAAATCTAAATGTTACTAGGGGTGTGTCACTGATATATGCTCTTCAAGAATCTCACACTTAATTTCTTTCCCTTTATCAACTAAACCTTTCTTTTTATTGTTTCCAGAGTCCCAGAGATCCCAGCCTGCTTGCTCACTCAAATAACATGTACAGGTCTGTCTGAATAAATCCCTAAATCAATAAAATCACTATTTTAGAGAAGAATAAAGAAAGAAATTGTTCTGGGAAGGCAAACAGTATTAGAGCTGGTCAGAAGCAATTTTGCTTGATTTGACTCTTTTTCAGCTGAGCCGAACCTGTTTACTGAACTGAATAATTTTCAAAGTTTGTCAGACCATATCTCCTATGTCAAACACATGTATCTATGAATACTTTAGTCTGCAGGCTGATGTACAGCCTCCAGTAGACAAAGTTATAGAATTTTTAAGTGGCGAATGACTTGGGTCTCCAAGACCAAACTTACCTTAAGTGTTTGGCTCAGTTTTCCATTTATCTGCTGATAAATGTAAAGGGTGTTTTTAGCTACCAATAAATATGAAACTATCTGACTGGTTTTGCAAATATCATCAATGCCAAAACAAACCTCAACGTAATTTGCTCGTGAGTCAGCAAATACGATCTGCCCAGACCTCCTTACCCTCTGTGTGCTAACCATGGCCAAAATGGTGTGAATGACACAATGCTCGCAGCATATCCTTGTAGCTTGACTTGCTTTCTCTTGCAAAAGGAAAAACAACAAGGCCAAAGGCCCCAGTTGCTGAGTTGGCTTGTATTGCCATTCGTTACCTCCACTTCACCATGTAAAGATTATTGGAGATGCTATTTTTTTCCAAAATTAAATAGGATGTGTTGCTAAAAATGAGAGAGGTACCTATTGGGTGAAATTCTTTGAGCATTAATTTCCATAAAGAAAGTTTTCAAATTATGCTGTGAAATATGGATGGACATGACCTTTTTTTATTAAAAGCTCACATTTTTTGTGTGAGAACGGGGCATTCATATTTAGAACTGCTTTCACAAAGTCTGTTACCAGGCCATGGTGCTACTGAGAATCATACCAGAATGTCAAAAAACCAGTGTTTTCTTTCCACCATTCTGTAAGGTTATTTATGATGAAGTTAGGAAAGTGAAATGGAATTAAAACTGGCCAGGGCTGTGAAAGGCAACAAGAAGGGTTTCTATAAACAGGTGACAGAAGGAAGACTAGAGAAAATGTGGGCCTATTACTCAATGAGATGGGGGACCTGATTATGTAGAGTGTAGGACAAGGCTGAAGTACTGAATGCTTTCCTTGCTTTAGTCATTACTAGCAAGACTGACCTTCAGGAATTCCAGTTCCCACAGACAAGAGAGAAAGGCTGGTAGAAGAAAGCTGTGCCCTTGGAAAAAGATTGGTTCAGGGAATATTTAAGCAAGCTGTATATGCATAAATCCATGGGCATTGATAGGATGCACTCATGAACAGTGAGGGGGCTGCCAGAGTTTATTGCAAGGCAATAATCTATAATGAGATATGGTGACCAGAAGAAGTTTCTGAAGACTGGAGGAAAGAAAATGCCATCCCTATCTTCAAAAAGGTAGAGAAGGAGAAACCAAGGAACTACAGGCCAATCAACCTCACCTCAGTCCCTTGACAAAATGGAGCAGCTTATTTTGGAAAGCATTTCTGGGCATATTAAGAATAGAAAAATCAGCAGCAGTCAGCATGGCTTCACCAAGGGTAAGTGCTTGACCAAATTGATAAGTTTCTATGAAGAAATGGCTGGCCTGGTGGATGAGGGGAAAGTAGTAGATATTGTATACCTGGAATGTCAATGAGGTATTTAAGCCTGTTTCCTATAAGACCCTTGTAGACAAGCTGCTGGATGAACAACAGTGAGCTGAAAACTAACTGAGTGACCAGGCTATGCGTGTGTAGCAACTCCCTCAGGCCCTCGGTGGATTCCCCAGAAGTGGGTGAAACCTTTTGTCCCCAGGAATCCAGGTCAGACAGAAGGGAACAAGAAGCAAGTAGCTGATGCTTCAAAGAGAAGACGCCACCGGATGGAAGAAGAGGAATGTTCCTAAGTGCAAATTCCTTCCGGCAGAAACAGAAACCTTAACATGTTCTCAAAATGTTTGTTTTTCCCTTTTAGAGAAAACCTACCTCCCACTCAACCCTGTGATGAACCCCATCCAAGTTGTTATCCTCCTAATGCTGAACAATCAGGCAGCTACATGGATCGTCCCTCAGCCACGTCAAAACGTCTGGGTGACCCTGGCACAGACACTACAGCAGAAAAACATTTGCTTGTCCACTGCAGCAGCAAAAGACTCTATGTCCACCTGTCTGGTAGGAATTCCATGGCAGACTGGAGAATTTCCAGCAGGCCTGAACAAACATAGATCCAATGAAATCCCAGAGTCATACACCCCTCGACCACACAAAGATCAGAAGCAAGTCGGGGTGATCCTGAAATCTGTAGAGGAGTGGTTGCGGGGTTTGCCCAGGATGGCTCAGGAACCCCAAGAGTTAGAGCTATTGGGTTCCTCTCCTGAAGCTTACTGTTTACACTTTGCTGTGCTCCCAAAACCTTCTAACACTGACGAATACCACGTTATAAAACAACACCGTGGGGAGTTCACTGCAAGGAGGTGGTGTCAGAACACGAGCCATATCGGGGCAGACAACCTGTCTCACTCCAGTCCCAAAGGTCTCCATAAGGGATTGTTTTTAATTTGTGGGGATAGGGCATGGGCAGGAATTCTGTCTCGGCTTTTAGGAGGGCCATGTACAATTGGGAGGCTGTCCGTATTGACACCCAACCAAACTCTAATTGGTGAATGGACGCAGAGAAACAAATCGGCAAACAAAATTCGAAAGAGGAGTGCAGACAATCTGGACCCAAATTGTAACTCATAATTTTTTCATTGGGCCAAGTCAAAAAGAGTTGCTGTGTCCCTGTTTCTTCCGTGGGTCACAGCAGCCAAAGCTCTAGGTGAATTGGGCCACCTAGAGTCCTGGGTAGTCAAACAGGCAAACTTAGCATCTGCCACCATCAGCTCCCTCCTAGAAGACGAGGAAATTACCAGACAGGCCACACTGCAAAATCATGCTGCAATAGATTTCCTTTTGTTACTGTATGGACATGAATGTAAGGAATTTGAAGGACTTTGTTGCATGGACCTGACTTCAAAAGCTCCAAACATCCATGCTGCCCTTCGAAGAATGAACAGACTGATTGGACAAGTGAAGCAAGAATCTGAGCATTGGTTTGCAGAACTGTTTAAGGGCTAAGGGCTAGGGATTCACAGGGTGGTGGACATCTATTGTTAGATCAATTTTGTTACTCCTTGTTATTTTGTTCCTTGTAACCTTGGCGTTTGGGATCCTGCGTCACTTGATTTTCAAAGCTATCAAGGGTCTCATACCTTCTACCTCAGAAGTCAACCACACAGAGTTGGCAAACCTGAGGAGGCCTGACTATGCCACCAACTGTAGGTGGTGGGAAACCCATACTACTCAGGACTGAATCGAGCCCAGTGAATTCCTGTAACCTTGTTTAACAAATAAGGGGGAGGTGTTACAGTGTGCTCATGGGCATTCTGTTCCCCCTTCCCCGGGACCCTGTGACTCTGATCAAGATAACCCTGGACCCTCCTTTCTACCACAACGGGGTTGGCGAAGAGCCAGGGAAGCCCACCCTGTCCAAAGTCTATATAGACCCCTGACATTTCCTGTTCGTCCTCTTTTGCCCCACTCTCCCCATGGACATCACAGAATAAAGAGAGCTGAACCAACGTATATTGAGGTAAGAGCCTCTTTTGGAAATCTTTGCCATCTCCTGATATTCCTCCCCTCAAAGCCTCGGATCTCTGGGCTAGCCTGATAATTTAGGGGGCTGAGAGGGAGGGAAACATCAGTGGCCAGTAACTATTGATGTATCCCAGGGGTCAATACTAAGTTCAGTCATGTTTAATATCTACATCAGTGACCTAGATGGTGGGACAGCTTGCCCTGAGAAAGTTTCTCAATGACACAAAACTGGTCATAATGGCTGATATGCCAGCAGGTTGTTCCATCATCCAGAGGAACCTTGACAGGCTGGAGAAGTGAGCCAACAGAAATTATTCAATTCCTTAAATTCATTAAATTCAACAGGGAAAAATTCAAAGTCCTGTACTTGGTGAAGAACTACCCCATGCTGGAAGACAATCAGCTGGAAAACAGCTTAGAAGAAAAATGGCCTAGGGGTTCTGGTGAACACCAGGTTGAATGTGAGCAAGCAATGCACCCTTGTGGGACAGAAGTCTAAGAGTATCCTCAATTAGAGAAATTATTGCCAGCAAGTGGCAATAATAAACTTCCCATCTACTCAGCACTGGTGAGGCCACACTTAGAGCACTCTTTCCAGTTCTGGGCTCTTCAGTACAAGACAGACATGGACATACTGGAGAAAGTCCAATGTACAGCCATGTAGATGATGAAGAGACTCAACAATCTCACATATGAGGAAAAGCCGAGAACTCTGGGAGTGTTTAGTCCAAAGAAGAGAAGGGTTGGAAAGTTATTTCCAGAGGATATAAACACCTGAAGGAAGGGAAGGATGCAAAAAGGAGCCATGGGCTTTTCAGTGACAGTACTAGGGACAGTGGATAGGGACTGATGTACAGGAAGTTCCCTCAGGAAACACTTTTTCACTGTGAGGGTGCCTGAGTGCTGCCACAGTCAGCAATGAGGTTGTAAATTCTCCATTGCGAGACACACCAAAAAGCCATCTGGACAGGATCCTAGGCAGCTGGCTCTAAGTGACACTGCTTGAGAAGGAGGTAGTTGGACCAGTGAAAAGGTCATAAGTCCATTCTAGTCTCAACCATTCTGTGATTCTGCAAAGTTAAGAGATTAGAGAATTGTATTTGAAGCAAAGATCAGTGTACTGCTCTTAGACATCCAAACAGAAGCAGTCCTGCACAGTTTTAAACTGGGAACTTACTGCAGGTTCCTGTGTGCTTTGGGTTCCTGCCAACTTAGAAGGGTGGAAAGCTCTTAGCAGCTTCTGAAAACATGACTAATCCCAGAGGGCACAGATCTGAGTACCAAATTTGATCTTTGTTTCTAGAAAAGCTTGCTGTACTTGTATTTTGTAAAGGAGAAGGAAGAGATTTTTATGTGAAGCTGTTTTAGAAAGAAAATACAGCTTGCCTTGGAAGGCATTCTTGGGTTTGAATTATCAAAATAATTGTGGTGTATTCCTCTCCCTTTGGTCTGTGCAGAGAGCAGATTAAAAATTTAAGTAAATTAAAGATAAGGTATTTTAAAGAGTCTTTGATATTCTGTTACAAATAAAATTTCCCAGTTCAGTGTTTTTCCCTCCTCCAGAGGATGGTAAATTTGGAAACTCAGTATTTTACAATTAATGTTGCTTATGAATCTTTAACTTAGTCCTCGAAGTTAAAGTCATCCTAAATTCAAGATTCCTTTGATCCAGCCACCTATAAACTTAGATTTAATGTTCATTTGATCTCCCTTCATATGCACATGGGTCAAGTCTTGTTGTTTGTCATTAGTGGCTGGACATGAAAGCAGAGACAGCTGCTTTCAGTTCTTCGTACTCCCATGAGTCCTTTATTCCCATGGCTCAGTCACATCCCTTTTCCTGAGAGTCCCAAGTTGGTTTATTCTCAGCGTGACAGAATGGTGGGGGTGTTTAGCTGGAATCCTCATTGTGTGTTGAACATGCACATTTTAAAAGTCTTTTAATTTCTATTTAGGTAGAGTTTACCCAAGGGACATCTCCTTTCCTCCTGAGTTTTCTCCCTCATCAAAGGACCACAAGGTTGTCTAAGTTGCTTCAGGAAATGCTTGAATGTGTACTTTAAAAATGGTAGAACACAATATTTTCCTTTAGTCTCAAGGTCAGAAATAGCTGATCTTTGTTTTTCCCTCCCACTAGAAGTTCATTCAAAATCAGACACCCACACTATAATATAGTTTCAAGGAAAAAATGTGGCACAACCATAAATGCTTCAAGGCACGATCCTATTCTGGAAAGCACTGGGCAACCATCGCTTGAGATTCCTGCTAGCCTTATGTAGCCTTATTTGTTGCATATATATATATATACACACACATACATACATTCATATTCATGCCAATAGCTTATTATGTAAACACATGCTTATCTCTAAAGCCTGGGAACATTTAAAAAACTAAATCATAACCACAGCAGTACATATTTTAAGCTTAGTGCTCTTCATTCAGTCAAAAACCAGCCAAAATACTCCTGTTAAATTACTTGCATGATTTTCTATCTTGTTTCTGCTAGCTATCATAGTCGTAATTTAAATTTTGATGTTTTTTCATGTTTCTGCAAAACAGCATTTCAGGGCCCTTCAGCTTTGCTACTGCAGGAACAGCCTCAGTGGTTCACCTGGGCTGCTCAGGAGTGTGAGGCTGCAGAAGGGCTATATACAAAACTGGATGTGCACCTTATCTCCCTTCTCTCTATATCTTCATGCTCCAGTGCCAGGAGATGGAACGACTGCTGGATAGATTCTCTCATATGCAATGCCAGTATCCTTTAGTACTTCCATAGAACTCCAAATCAAATGTCAGTAAATAATTAATACAAATAAAATAGCAATTGTATTTTGGTCACAGCATGGGTTTTATGTGCCAAAGAGAGGCAAGAAGGCAGTAGGAAGAGAAGGATGCATCATTGCTTCACAATTGATGGGCTTGACAGATATCAGCAGAGTTTTCTTCCTTTGCTTTTGGCATAGTGGGGGGCCAGGGAGTGGCAGGGCGGGCAGAGGCCCTCCATGGAAAGGCGGCTGTGTCTGAGGAGGTGGCGGTGTTGTGTAACCACATTGACAGAGTGCGTCACAACGTGTGACATGTGGTAGCAGAAGAGCCTTAAATAGCTCTCACCATCTTTTCTCCTCCGGAGGTTTTGAGGAAAATTTGATTTTCTGAGTAATGTTTTATCCTTCAGAAAATCACCTGATAATATGGCTCAAACTCCTCTAGAGAACATCTCACTAAGTTGTCAGGGAGTTTTAGGGAAGAATTGGTGAGAATCTTGGTCTTTTAAGCCCAGATGTTAAAACTGTACACCCCAGAGACTACGGGATGAATATATGTTCATTAATCTTGGTATTAAAATTGATCAATGTCCCTTCATGACCTCATCTGTAACAGAAGCTGGGGCTGAATTAATTCCTGCTTGCACTGAAGCCATTATTAGAAGAGTGTCTGACAATGACTAAACTTTTTCCAAGTGGATAGAGGATCCACTGCAAAATACAAAACTTTGTTTAACTGTTAATTATCTTTTGTATTAAATTTTCTACTTGTTTTCTGAAGGTTCATGAACTTATCTGGATTCATCATCCATTCAGGACTTTGTTATTCATTTGTCTGCTAAACTTCAGAGACCTTGTAACCACATTTCTGTTCTTTATTCTTGTACTTACAGACTGTAACCAAGTCACTGTTTATTTCTGTAAGCTAAATACATTGAGTTCTTTCACTCTTTCTCTCCAGGAGCTGCTTCTACATGTCGCTCATTGCTCTGATCTCTCCAATTTATCTGTGTAGTGTTTGATCTGTAATGCCAAATTTGGACTAAGCATTCTAGCAGTGCCTGCACAAATGAGGAATACAGTGAAAGCATAATGTCAGCTGTGCTGCTTAATATTCCCCTTTTATTCCTCCGAGAACTTAGGTGATCATATCAGAATGCTGAACCCACATGTCCAGTTCATCAGTGACCTGAGTCCTCTTCAGAGTCATTGCATCCTTCCTGTAATTGTGGCTTTTATTTTCATTTCTGTTGAATAAGTTTTGTGGGACAGTACTGAAATGCAGGTTGTTACCCACACCTCAGGAGCGCTGTGTCCTGCTGACCTACACCCACTGTGCTTTACTACATGTCAGACTGTGACATGAGCTCAGTTTCTGTAAATCACCTTGAGTCTCATTATGCAAATTAGCAAACAACTCCCCAAGATTCTGGTGGGATGCCCCAAGACTCTGGGACTCAGCTTAAAGTCACTTTTTTGCCCTCAGAGTTTCCCTTCCTCGTCTGCCAGAAAAATACCCTGTTTCTCCATGTACTGCTCATCCACATCTCAGCCTGGGCTAAACTAACTTAATAGATCAGCATTTATTACTGATCCTCAGCAGTAATACTTTTTACCTCAAAGTGAGGTTTTGCAGCTGTCTGGCCAGGCCTTCTGAGATGCAGCCCAGCAAAAGATGTTTTGCTGGTGAAACCCACTCAGAGTTCACGTTTCACAAGCACAGATCTCCTTAAAATGAAATTTATTGAGCTAAGACTTAGCTTTTCTCAGGTATTCCAACCTCTGGTGTCAGACTGTGCAATGCAACTTGGATTTTTCACCCATATTCAGCACTCACCTGTCACCAGGCCAAGGATGAGGCATCAGCTGGTGCTGTGAGTAGTCTCTGGGGTGGGGACTAGGGTACATTGGTGGTGTTTGGGATTTAGGGTGAAAGTAGGAAGGTAGATGCCACCCGGGAGGAGTGTACTGGTTTGTGAGTTATGCAGGCAACAAGGTCAAGTGGGATGCTGAGGCTGTGGATGGCAACTAGGAATGTAAAGACAACTGCTGGATGGGTGATTACCAAAATGAGCAAAAGTCTTTTAAGGGGCAGAAAATCAGAAACCAGTGAGTTGAGAGCAGAGACTGAGGCAGCTTCAGAGTGCAGATGAGCCTAAGTTCTCTTCCCTCCCTCCTCTTCTCTTATTTTCCTCCTCTTCTAATCTGGCATAAACAACTTTTTCTCCAGGCACTCCTTGTAGACAGCATCAAAGCTGTGCATCCAGAAGGAAAAAGGACTGCTGAAAGTAGCCTGTAGCTAAGCTGGCCTGGGAAAATAAATGTATTCTCCTATGTATGCTCTGGCCATTCAGATAGTTAGGGATGGTAGCTGTCTTTTTCTGACTCTTTCTTACCGTTTCTCTAAGATTGTCGTCAATGCTCTTTTATAGCAAATGAGACATATAAAATATAATAAGGTAACAAAGAAGGCAGTGTCCCCCAGTTTGCTTATAACCCTTCCCATCACTGTTCCTCAGCTTCATTTGCCATGCAGCAGCAGTCTTTTGTAAAATTTCTCTGAATATACTGGTCAGTAAACAAGCATTAATTAAAAGAATAAGAAGATGGAGATCAATGTTGATTTACAGACAGAAGACAGAGAGTTAATCCTGAACAGATAAATAGCTCTGAAATTATACCTAGAAAGAGGACAGAAAAAGAAGAACAAAATATCTGTCAAGCTCTTGTAGTGGAAAAGTAAGACCCAGATTCTGCTTGGCCCCAGGATTTGCATGTCTGGTAGAAAAGAGCAAGACAAGACAGCTTTCAGGATACCAGTGCCAGTGAGGAGTAGGATGGGGGAATACCAGAAACAGCTGGTTTCTTTTCTGGGCAAAGTTTTTTATTGCAGGACTAAGAAATATTTTCATCCTCCTTAGGCTGTCATGCAAAATGCTCCCAGATTCCTGAGATGTGTTCCGTTGCAAGAGCTTTCTTCCCACCCTTGTCCCTGTGTATTCCCCCTTTCAGTCAATGAGAGAACTATTATTTCCAATATTAGCTTCTTATCACAAAAACATAATCTAATTCATTCCAATTTCTCCACCATTTCTTTCTCTGTCTAATCCCTCAAAGAAAATTTCAGCATATAACATATTTCCACTGTGGTATATGAATGTCATACAGAGGGCAGTGCTGCCTCTTCTCAGGCTCTCCTGCTTCCAAATGTTGCACTGCTCCTTGTGATATATTTTTTAGCAGGATTTGTTACTTTTCAAGTGAAAGAGGAATCCACTGCAGGAATGAATTTACACTGGCCTTGTGCCACCTAATCTTGAGAACTGAGACGCTGAGTTTAACATTTCTGAGACAAACTGTAATGTGTTAAAGGCTCTGTGTAGCTTAACCTTTAAGGAGGGAGAAAAGGTGTTTGAACAGGGATGATTTAACAGAAGCAGTATTTTAAAAAAATAGACCCAGGCCAACTGAAGGAAAAGGACCCCCTCTTAGAAAGCAGTAGCAAGGATTTGCTTTCTGAATTTCAGGAAAGGGTTTTTTCAAATGATGAACTGTGCTAAATTCTGCTTCTCTGTCCCAAAGCCCATGACTTTCAGCATGATTTGATGCTTGGTGCATGAACATCTGTGAAATAATGACTGAGGAAGCATAGCAGTAAGTCCCTGTAATTTTCTTAATGCTATATAGTGCAGTTTCTCCAAGAGAAATAAGAATTTACACTCTAAGGGGTCCCCCAACCACTTTAAGTACACATCCCTCCAGGTCCCATTTAAGTGCCATTACAGTGAGCCTGGGGCTGTGCTGTTCTCTACCCCAACTCTTGTGTGTTTTGTGGCTCCCCAGCAGGTTTCCTCATTATTTTGGAGGGAAATACAGCCAATAGATTGAAGATCAAAAAGAGTCAAAAGATGTGAAATACCAGCCTAGCTGGAGCTGAACAAATGCCATTTGATTTTCTCTGCAGAGGAAGCAGTCTAGCAATGCACATACAGCTGTGCCTACTGTTTGGCACATACTGGGAGGTGCTTGATCACTTCTGTTGCCTACTTAACCATCAACAGCTGGATTTGTTTTCCCTGATGTGATCGGGCAGGGGGAGGTCAGTGTCACCCCAAGCTGCCAGAGATCGACAGAGATGTTTCCCCATCTGCTGATTGTAATTTGTTTCTTCTGTTCAAAGCCAGAGTCACTACCTTCCTACCCTCCTTCTCCTTCCTTATATTTCCAACTGCTATCCCATTATGCTCCTGTGTGCTGCTCTTTTTAGTGCTGTAAAAAAGATGTAATAGCCTAAAGTTGGACGAACAGTAGAGGCACAGCCGGCCCCAGAGTTTCAGACACAGCAGAACATAGTGAGCTCTGAACATAGTCTGCAGTAATGGTACCCAATCCCTGTCTCCAAGCTTTTGGTCCAAGTGACACCACTGTTAGGGCTACACAAGAGACCTTTATTTGCATTAGATGTGACCCCACCACAGAGCTGCAGTGACAGGACTGGATGAGCTCCAGCCTTGTCTTCCAGCCTCTGCTGTTCTGTAATTCTGTATTCCAAAAGAGAAGCCAGATTTAGTAGTGTTTTCTCAATATCCTTGAACAGAGACCCAGCTTTGATAAGAGATTCTAGTAACCGTTTTTATAGAACCAATTAAATAAAAACTAGCTGCAGAATTCAACAGCCCAGGAGTTTTAACAGGCTTCCTTATTTAATAATATAAGCATTTAATTTTTCTGCTTGGCAGCTTTGTACAAACAGGTGGGGAGGAAAGATCTGGGCTGGCTTAACTTGTGTTTTTGACACAGCCAAATGTCAACACTCAGAAGTGTGTCATGCAAATCAAAGCCTCAGATCTGAATGGCTCCAGTCTTAAGGAAGTTTGCACAGAGATACAGATTTTACAGATGGCTTCTATCTTTTCAGTCATCTGGCAAAGGCCTGGGGCTGAACGACAGAGTAGTCTGGAGCTGCATGATGCAGACTGAATTAATCTGAGAATTTATGGATGAGAAAAGAAAATGGTGTTGCTCTCCAGTACAAAAACAGCCTTTAATTACACTGAAGGCTGATATTGTCCTAGTAGCCAATTGCTCCTACAATAAACTACACATTATGATGTCAGCCAAAGCAGAAGAAAGCAACTCAGGTGTACCCAGGACAACACACAACGAATAAAAGGGAAGTTGTCATTCCAAATTCTAGCCAGTAAACATTCATTGAACACTACTAGTCGATTTTTAGGAATTTGGATAAAGTCATGAACAATCCAAATGAAAAGCAATTATAGTAACAGTAAAGTAATTCTCTCTGAACAGTCTCATGAGCAGCACTGAAAGCAAAACTAAGAATGCCAACTGCATCAGAGGTAACTCAGAAGGTGAAACAAAACTGTAGTAGCCAAAAACTACTACAGTTTTCTGTGACGTGTTCCCATTCATCTGGATGAACACTTTTTCACAGCAGTCAACTACAAATAAACCTTCATGGAGTTCCTTGTATCACGAGGACAAGCAGATTAACAGCAGTCTTTGCATATGTCAAAAGAAAAAAAAAATATTCAGAAGGTTTCTCTGTGTTACTGAACTACACTTCTGCACTAAAGATTCATTCAAACACAAAGTTAATTTCATTACAGTTCATAGGTTTTGAAATGGAGAGAGGTAAAGTAACATAAGCACATGCTAAGACACATATTCCAGAAACTAATAAAAAAGATGCAGTTAGACACCTAGGTTAATAATAGCTTTGTACAAATTCTCTCAGGCTAGGTGGTGTACTGACTTTACAGTCAGTAAATAACTTCATCTCCACTTATGACACTAAATACAGATTTCCTTACAAGGAGATTAAATATTGAGGTACGGGACATAACCAACCAGACTAGATCTGTAAATAGGGCATGAAATAAAGTTCAGTTCTCCTGATCCCATTAGCCCTTTTGGTACCCATAGATAAACTATTTCAACAAAATCTTGGAATCTATAAAGATACCTGTATCCTACTGATTGAGTTTTTTTCAATGAAGCTAATTGGAATTAAGTATCTAAATATGTAGATCTGAGCCTTCCAATACATCACTTTCTGCACAAATAAATAAGAGCAGCAGCATTACATGTCCTGAGAGCAGCACTAGAGAGTAATTGCATTAAAGCTTATGAGGGTTTGATGTAGAGGTGATGGACACTGCTCAGATATCACACACTGAAATCATAGCAGTGTCTATTGCACCCGCTTCCTACCCACCCCCTGAGGGGACTTTTCACAGCAGCACTGAGATGGTGTCAAATCAATCATTGCTAAAGTCTGCACAGGCAAATTAATACCTCCTGATATTTCCTCCTGCTGTCCAAAAAGATTGGCACTGGAATTGTTATTCTATAAATTTTGCATGTGATTTTCTGTGTTCTGTGATTCACTGTGATTTTCATGACATCACTGAAGAGAAGGTATCTTGGCAGAATCTGGGCCCTGATGTACATTGTCATTATTCTTGATGTTTTGGCAGTGGCAGGGGGAGAGGGGCAATCTTCCTCCGTTTTTCCAGCTTTGAAGATCCATGTGGCTACAAAAAAGAATTCCCTTCCCTGTCTGTTAGTCAGAAGTGGGTCATCACCGGCTTAGAGTTGGGCAATCTTTTTATTTGCAATTTTTTTCAGGAGCTTAGAAGGATGTACAGTGGACGGCTTGGCTGTGTCCATTCCTGCTGGGCAATGCCCATTTAATTATTGCATTGCCTTGCCTCTAGATCATCCTGCTTCTATCCTGAGCAAGCCAGAAAGTGAACACTCCTTTGGCATCTTGGCAGAATTTCTGGTATTTCATCATTCAGGATCCTGTGTCATTGATCTATTTGTGCATATAGCTTTTGAGCAAATCAGGCCTAAGATATATTTGTAACCCAAATAAAACTTTCAGAAGAGCACACATTAGCTTTTAGTCATTCTGGCTACACTGTGTACAAACGATGCCAAAGGGGAAAAAAATCAAATGGTTATAAATTGTGAGGTGTGACAAGCCCTTGTATGTGTCAACAACTAAAACAATTATTTCTGTAATCAGCAAACACAGAAAGTTAAAGAAACAGGGACATTGTCCTTCTACACAACTTCTAACAGGAATTTAATTTTAGACAGCATATCTGATCTCTCTTTTTTCAATCTATCTCATTCACTCATTTGATTATTTCTTGAAAATTTGATTTATGAAAATAAAATCTTCATTGTAGTTAGAAGTGGAAGAGTGCTTTGAAAATGAGGGCAATGATATAGAAAGTATAAGAAATCTTTGTTCCTAACCTATATACATCTGTGTGTCTTTCCTCATTCCTTTTTGCTACATTTTATTTACAAGTAAACCACCAGGCAGACCAATTCTTGCTATGAGGAATAGATCCATTTTTTTTGTAACTAACCTACTTTCTTATTCTGTAATTTAAATCGATCACTGTGTTAGTGGCCTTACCTGAGGAGACATTTCAAGAGAAGATAGCTGAGTGTGATGTATGATTTAAGTTCAGAGCTTCCTGTTTCCAAGCATGCACAGATTTCTATTTTTGTAAAGCAAAGGAACAACTAATGAGCTTTAGACATAAAACATTTGGTGTCACCCTGCAGCTGCTGTTTGCCAGAAATGCTGACAAACCTGTTTGTAAGTCTGCAAGAACCGCATGACACAGTATGATTCACGTTCATGTTGACCTTTGTCTTGCTTGTGATTGAAAACAATTAAAATTTCCAGAGTCAACAGAGTGAAAACTATGTGGAGTAATTGAGTTTGGTTATCTGTGCCTCTAACTCTGTTTCTGTGTTTCATCATTCTGGCTTTGCTGTGCACAGAAGCTACTGAACCATTCATGTGCACTCATGTGAAGATCTCGATTCAGCGTGTTTGACAGCTCAGGGAAGTCATAAGGCAATGTTGTCAAACAATTGCAGGGAAGATGCAAGAGGCATTAACTAAACTGTCAATAAGCCACAACATTAACATTAAATTATCAAATCAAATTTGTCGAGTATAAATATGCATTTTTCTTAATGGAACAACATTTGGATATTTGATTATTAAGTTCTCTCCCAAGACAGCAGAGTAGAACAACAAATTGCATTAATGTTTCTCTTAATAACAGATTGTCTTTAAATATTTAGTCTCTTTAAATATTTAGTCAGGAACTATTTGACTAGGACACTTTATTTTTAAGGAACACCTTGCTTATACAATGATTTCTTCCTTGCTCACATGGTGTCTTTCAGTCAGGTGTTCAACACCTCCTAGTGCTGGTGGAAGGTGATGACAGCTCCTCAGTGACTCAAAGGGTGAAATTTTTGCCACCGGGTAATGAGAATGTCTAGATGTACATCAGTGTGCATGAATTAGAACAAGCTGCTGGCATTCAGGGGCCCCAGTCATCCTTGGTGCATACTTTCCCTCTCATCTGTGTTTGCAAGATACCCTCAAGAAGATTCAGGGACCTGTTTCTGGTAGGATTCAGGAATGACCCTGGTACAACATATTAATAAGAAAAGTGTACACCTTCAATATGAGGGAATTTATCTTCTTTCTATCAGCAATGATCTTCAAGTTTGGATAATCTCTGTTTTGGTAGTGTTTCTTTAAATGAGAGCTCTTAGACTTCTTTTTTGTTATGAAAAATGAAACAGCATGTCTGAAGTCTCTTATCTCCCTGAGCAAGGCCACAGCATTTTGCTGAGGTGAGTTCAGTGCCAGATCTTGGTGTGGAGAGTAAGCAGAGAGGCAGCCCAGAGCATTTAGATACCAGACCTCTGAATGCCACCTTACACTGCCAGGAATCTCAAAAGCAAAATATGCTGCTATTAGAAGTATCTGAAAAACAAGTAACACTGGCAACATTAATTTATTGCAGTGTGAAGAAGTTCTATTACCACTTCTCTGCAGAGAGTTATCAGATTTTATGATATAGCCAAAGATAAGATCTTTAGCTCAGGAAGTCCCTTAGCTGGTCTTATCTTAGTGGTGTAACACTTCCAATGACATCATATGTGGCTAGGTTACACACACATGTTAGTCAAACAAGAGAAGAAACTTAATGTTTGGAAAACCAAAAACAAAATCAAAGAGAGAAGGATTACTGGCATGAAAAAGTTCAAGAGCTGTCAGCACTTCTGAAGTTATTGCTAAAAAAAGTGGCCTTAGAGATTTCTTTCTTTTTTTTTTTTTAATTATTTGCTTTCATTTAAATAAAATCTTTATTGTATACGAATATGTTTTTCATATTGTATATGAAGATGTTTCTTCATGCTTGAGTGCTTTTCAAAAGGATGTAAGTTTACACTTAATATTTTATATCTCCATAGCTTCTCTTAACTGATACTACAGTGAGTGAATTAGGACATATACTGTGGATGATATAAATAACATACTCTTCTTGTGGAAGTGTCCTTAAATAAAGATTTTTAGCTTTGACTTAGAATATCTTTTCACAGCAAACACGTGTCTTTTATTTGTCATTTTTCATGACCTTTTATTTCAAGAATGTCTGCACATATGCTGACATTTTGTATTTGTCATCCCTTAGACATAGTAATTGCTCTATTTGCCTTCTAGTGCCACAGAGTTCATTCGTAGAGCCATTTCTTTTTATTGCTATACACTCTAAGGCTTTTCCATCATGCATTCCATTCACTTACAGAAAAGAAAGGTAAAATCTTCATTTTTGCAACAGTGACTAAGGCATCATTGCCTTGGGTACTTTTCTCCTTTGTTGCAGATAGTAGCAACAACTATTCATGTAATGAATATATTTTATCTTTAACTTACTGGGTTTTTCAGCTTAATACTACTGTTTTTTGCCATTTACACCTGCTTCTTTGATGGTAATTAATGTCCTTCTTATTTCCTAATCTCTGTTCCAAAGTCAGTATTTCTGTTCTTGGGTTTTTACTTTGAGAGGAAATGGGAGAAAATAAAGAAATGTATATAAAAAAAAAATGTTTCTGGGTTTTTTTTGTTTTGTTTTGTTATACTTATCCTTTCCTCTAAAATCTCCAGAATTATAATCATGCACATAAATAATTGTTTTTTATTTGAGAAAAATAGTATTTTTGAACATTTGTGCTTCAGCATGTAAGATAGTGATCAACTGATAGGATTAAACAAACTTTCTATAATATTTTTTACATAATTCTTTTCTACATGTTTTTTTTAATCTTAGCCTGAAGCAGTCAGCCGTTTTTACACAAGACAAACTGAAGTCTGATGTGAAGAGCTTCCTTGGGCATAGAGAAGTACAATGGGAAATCCCAGTACAAAAGGCAATCATGCTGCTTCCTTGAGGCTTTAACATGAAAATTACCTAGAACACATTTCTCCCTATTCAAGCTTCTAGAATCCTGTTTATATGTCTGCTTCATGGGTAGTGATCTCCTCATAGGGAATAAAAGTTACTATTCAGAATATTATACCATTTAGATGCCTAATTCATGGACAAAGACCCATTGTGCTTGGCACAGTAGGGACCAAAAGCCATCCTCTCCCTCTGTAAAAGCTTAGGCTAAGTGAAAAGGCTAAGAAAGAATCAGGAAATAGTATTTATTGATCAAAGTATGATCTAAACATACTGTTGTCCAAAGTCTATAGGCATCGTAACAAAGGAAAATTATAGGGAAGATAGGGAAAAAAACCCCCAAAAGTTTGGTAGCCTTGTGATTAATTATGGACCTTTCTTTCAGAGTATGAAATGTGCCAGAAACAGAAAGCCTCTGTGTTTGAAGGTTAATAAGAGAAGTGTAGGCTGGCATTTTCATAAGAAATGAGAATAAGTGCATATGAACGGATGGGTATCAGCAGTCTTACAGAAGGAAATCAAGCAGCGTGGTTTGATTAGATAGGGAATGGAAGGCCAGGGATGGTGAGCACAGGAAAATCTCAGTGGTCTGTGTGGGCTGGATGGGAGCAAGGCTGAGGTTGCATTTCACAAAGAAATAGAGAAGGAAGTAGCTGACATATGAAATGAGGGCCCCACTTTAAGGAGGATGAGCAATGCATTTACGTAGAAATGCAATGCAATTTTAATTTTTTTTTTAGCTCAAATATGTGTGAAAATTTTAAGAACAGGCAAAGATGAAGATGACATGTTCTTCAAAGGTCTAAAACACGGGAACAGGGTTTTAGCCATACTAAAATAATTAATAAGAAGCCACAATTTTATATAATGATCTATTAGATTAACATGGGTCTCTGTTGCTTGCTAGGGCTTATTTTATTTCCTATAATGCAAGTTATGTCAATGTAATGCAAGCTGAAGGCAAAGAATGGATAATCTGTTCTTCAAGGAGCATACTTCCCAGCAAGCAGTGTTCCAGGGATTATTAGCTATGCACAGATTTAACTGCTTTGATGTCTTATGGATGACATCAGACAGATCTTCCCACCAGTGCTGCCTCATTAGTTATTTTTTAAAGTATTTTTAAATATACTCATCAAGTATTTTTTCATTGTTAGAGTTTTATATGAAATAGCTGCCCTCCTATGAATAAACATTAATCTTTACCTCTGCCCAACCTAAGAATATGTCATGTCAGCATAACAGCAGGCTGGTAATTCTACTAATATATATGAAAATATAAATATATCTGTTACCTATTTTTAAAAGTATATTAATATTAATAATACTATCCAGGATAAAGTACACAATCACTCAATTGTTAGGGATTAAAACTATCTGGAGCACACCTATATGATCATATATATTGCAGTTCCTGCATTAGGTCATTAAAGTTATCAAGTTATTTTCATTTTTGAGCCCAGGTTAATAACAAAAGTTGAATTTTTCAGTTTGTGCAAATGCATGGGTCAATGGATTACAAATTCTGGTGACTGTGCAGATACAGGAAAAAGATCAGGAAGGGTTTTGATTAAAAAAAACCCCCAGATGTCTCTTGGAAACTTTGCCATTTTCATTTTTGTGAAATTAGAAAACTCTGATGAGATGATAGATTGATAGATTTTGTGCATCTCCCTGTTTTACTTTTTTTTTTAAAGAAAAATAAACTGAGGTTCAGTTACACGATCAATATAAAAAAGGGGGGAGGTTGTGATTCTTGCAAGGTCCATCAGTTCAGAGATCAAATAACAAATCAAAATACTTAATATGGAGTGTTCTGCATAAAATATCTTTTTACATGGAATATGTAGTATTTCCTCTTAAGCATTAATGGAAGACATTAAAAAAAAAAAAAAAAAAAAAAAAAAACCAAACATAAAAACCAAACCATCAAATGGAAACAATCAGGAGTTTGGGCAGGGAGAATTCTTGGGCAGCATTTACCAGCATGACATGATTTTTGTACACAGAAAAGTGTAAAACAGAATAAGAAGTACAAGTTTTCAGAAGCAATGATTTACTAAATATATCAGCATCTCAATCTAATTTTTCACCAGACAGGTTTTGTTTCTTCAAATATTTCATAAGTGAAGCAACAGAAAACTTCGTCTTCTAACTAGAAGTTTTCAAGGAATATTGACGTCTAGAGGGCCACAGAGGCAAATTTAGATGAGAAAGATAATATTCAGCTTTGATTATGTTTTATTTTAATAAAATAAAGGCTCCAAAATGCTTAAGAAAATACAGCCCCAAACCTGCAAATTATTCTTTTTTTTTCCCCTAATCTTGCAAAGTTTCAAGACCTTGCAAGGGATTGGAAGAATACTACTTAAGGTAAAATCTAGAAAATTTATAGCTGTAGTTTAGGACTGAAAAAGTAAAGTACACTGCAAATCCTGCAAACTCTTATGTTCCCTTTTAAAATTATGATCAATTTTAGAGAATATGATGAGAGTGTTCAGAGGAATAACATTAAATATATTCACAAACAGCAGCAGCAGGGGAGCGAAAGAGATCACAGCACTCCCTAGAACAAAATAACATGAATGTAAGAAAATTGGAATTTGGCATTTTCAGGAACGTTTCCCATCAGCTTTGCTTTTTCCCATGCTTTCAGAGCATGCCAGGGAAATGCAGGCTTAAGAAATTTTGATACAGTCTCTTTGCTTTACAATGCTTGGTATGATTGCAAAGACATGTTTAGACATATATTTTACCAAATTTAGGTCTTACTTTTTGAAGGAATTTTTTTTGTCTCTCATTTAAAAAATCAAATTTATTTTGCTTGAACCTCTGCTCCTGATATCACATCCAGCTGCTTACTAAAACACCAATGTGCTTTTATTGCTGCCTATGTTTTACATCTGTTTATTGTGGAATAGTAGGCAGCTAATTCTTCCCTTTCAAAAAGCATAATATACTCAAAACTTTAACTATAAATTCCCAGTAAAATAAAGATAGCAAACCAATAAAACACAATGAATAATGGCAATGCAATAAAATACAAACTACCTTTATACTTGCTTGCATTAAGAAGCAAGAACTTAAGCTAATCCTTAAAAACACACATATGCAGAAAAAGGTTTTCTGACATATGTGGTGTCAGAAAAACTTTTCTGTGATTATGTGATGAGGAATTAATAGTGTCTTCAAAAAAATTTATCAGCCCTTTTAATTTCTCAGTTAACATGTATACAAATCCATATTTCCTACATCAGTTGCCTAGTTTTTTCTGAAATTTTAAGAGGCAAAAGATTGTCTGCTTTTGTTTTTCCCACACTGTTTTACTGACAGCACTTAGAATGTTCTCAGAAAACAGGTACTCATCAAATGCTATCTTAAGTGTCCATAAAATCTTCAGAAATCCTTACTTTTTCTACAACCCTTCATTTCCTGGAAATATAAGCCATCAGGCTCAACATGATGTAGGTGTGTGTTGCAGTGTGCCCTTGCTGACTTCAACAGGGACAGTGAGCCTTGCACTGGGTAATGAACTGGCCATCTCTAACCTTGTTGAGCTGGGGAAAAATAAAAAAAAAGAAAAAAAGAATGGAGAAGAAATAAGTTTTTAAAATGACCTTGTGGATGGAAAGAGGAGTACTCTTTATGAGTTACGAGAAGAGGCACAGAGTCAAACCTTAATGGTAGATGTTCCTTATTCTTCTATATCAGTCTGGTAAATCAGCGTGTCCTCAGTTACACATCCTTGTTATGTTACCACTTTCCCTGCAGCCTTTCTTTTGTCTATTTTAAATGGATGCCCTTCACTGCAGAGTCTTTTTGACAGCTTCCAGCTCGATGGAGGCGGGTGCTCTGCCAGAGACTCCAGGGACTGGTTTAATACGCCAGTTGCGTACTTGTTGCCATTCAAACTGAGCTTTGTCCAGCCCTGCCCTGAAACACACAGTGAATTGGACTTTAGAGTTGTTATAAAACTGTAACTGAGAATTAGAGTTGACAAAACAAAGATGGTTGGCAAGGTCTCTTCTCTATCACTGGAGGATGTCAGGGGTAACTCAATTAAACATAACTGAATTCCACTGAAGTGGAGGAAAGGAAAATCTGAACTGATGCATGCAGAGATGAATGTGTGGTGGAGGAGCAAGGACCCAGACTGTGTCTGAACTAGATTGCTGGCAAGGTGGCTGTAAAGTTGGTTGAGAAGGGGTGTTAGGTGTGAGATGAAGGTCAAGCAGGATCAGAAAACTTTTAGGGAGAGCATTAAATAGCAGGTGGAAAGATGAGGACAATACACATTAGCCTATAGAGAAAAATGGTTGTTTTATATGACTTGCAAGGGGTGTGTTTGAGATTACAACACTGGATCAGAAGAAAAAAAAATTATGGTGTTTTTTCACACTACTCAAAGACCCAATACATCCAGGACAAATAATGTACAATGCTGGTAGTATATTGAGTTTATAAGCTCACATTATAGATCTCATTTCTCATGAGGTCTTCTTTTAATGGCAAACACTACATATATAGCTATGCATATACTTTCTCCTTTTAGAATGACTTTTGAATGGCAAGCTTTCACTTGGCTCTGAGTTCACATATTGTCATAAAAAGCTTATTTAAAAAATATATTTCTAAACCTATCAGTTCATGGGGATGTGAAAAGCAGCCAGTTCAGAAATATTGAATGCCTCTGTTCAAAAGGAATGCACCAGCATTCCTCAGGAGTGGCAGCCAGGACAAGCAGTGCCCACATCATGAAGTGCAGCATCTCAGACACTAAATGTGGCTCCTCACATGGACCTGTTTCTTCTCAAACAACAGGGAAATGAGAAATGAATGGGTTTCCTGAAGGACCCCAGCCTCGGTTTGTTTGTGTGCTCAGAGGCATGAAGTCCCGCTGACATGAAACCTCCATGGACAGTTCCTCAACACCAGAAAGTACTGGGCCAGCTCAGGGAACCCATTTTGGGGAGGAACTGACGCTTTTCAGTCTGGTCTTACAGGCTGCACTAGGCTGTGAGGAAATGACTGCTTTTTCATTTAGGAAGGAGGTTTTTTTGAACGGTAACCATATCCCATGTAAAGTTTGTTCATTTGATTCTCTCTTTTCCTTTCTAACTAGAAAAACTCCTTACTGCAAAGCTGCTGTCTCAAGTGTATCTATGCAGCTCCCTAGATTCCTCACACTGTGTAATACTGAACATACCAAACACCAGAAACATTGCTTCATCAATAGCTTTCCTATGACTGTGGCTGAGCCCTCATGTCTATGTTTGCTATATGTTTAATGTAAAACAGGAATTTGTTCTGTATCAGCTATTTTAATGTAAATTATGGTGGCTGTTGAAGATGCCAATTAGACTGACAAGCCTATAAATGCAGGTCTCACATGTAACACGTTATTTCTGTTATTGCATTGAGGCAGCTGGCAAAAACTAATCCAGCTTGTGGGCCTGATCCTAAAAGGCAGAGTACCTACCTACCTACCTCACAGAGCAGTTCAAAACCTAAGTCTTGTGTTAGTAACCAAAAATGCACTGAGTGAGGAGGGAGAACAGGGAGATAAGAATGACTCAATACTACTGCTGAAACAAAGCAACCCCAGCTTGTCTGCTACCTGAATTTTAACAAGCAAATGTTTTTGTTTTTATTAGGACCAAATGTTGAAGGAGAGGAATTTTTGGAGGCTTCCTCTTACACGAGAGGCGAGCACAAGAAAAGTGACATTGCTGGCAGAGGTGAGGAGGCAGTCAACAAAAGAAAGAAGAGGATAGTCTAGGCAGGTATTTTACAGAAAAGAAAGAGAAATTGTAGTGGATTATAGCCGAAGTTACAAGTAATGCTGCTAAAATTTCTTTTTAGATGGATAGTTCATTCTACCAGTGAAAGCAACACCTCTGCCTTCCTCAAGACAGTACTGACAAGCCAGGAAAAGGATCGTTGCTGTAGCCTTCTGGTCACAGCATAGGAACAAGAAATTTATCTGTGCGGGTGGAGAGGACAGGTAGCAAATTTTTGAAAGGTCATAGAGGAAATAAGGGAAAACTTCATCTGTGGTGTAGCTTTAGAACCAAGGAGAGACCTGTCGTAGAGAGGAAACTGGCAAAGAAGATGGAATGGTTTCTGCAAAAGAAAAAATACTCTTGTCATGCAAAGATTTAGAGATCTGTTTTGTGCCTGTGGTGACAAGACATCCATAAGGAGATTTGGATATTCAAGCCAACATTAAGACATGATGAAATAGGGAGCAATTTAAGGAAGCCAAGGTAAGCAGAGGATATTACAATAACTAGCTATTTGCCCAGTTTCAGGGCTGCAAGTGAATCAAAGTTATAAAAACAAGAATATTGCTTCAGTTAGCCTCTTCCATGCCTAATTTGTCAGCTGCTGTCATTGCTCTCCATGGCACCATCATCACCACAGCAAATGACTGCAGTGTTACAGACTGAGGTGTATGTGGGGAATAAGCAGCACAAAAAGATTAGCCCATCATTAATAATTTTGTTTGTCAGAGACAAGAATTTGACTCAGAATTTTTTACATTTCTTAAGTTCTATATTTTCAGGAAATTTAATTTTTTATAGCTATTAGTAAAGGTTTTATCTCCTCCTTTCAGAGACTTCCCTTTAACTGTGTTCTGTCAGTCTAGCAAGCCTAAGCTCAAACTGAAAGTAATTTGTGTCCTCTGCAGTAATAATGACCATCAGTTGAAGTGTAACTCAGCTGTGAATCATAGCATAGCTCTGATGATAGCTTTCCCATTATTGCATTGGTTTTACAATGAGAATCCTAAAATAGAGCTTTTTAGGCAGAAAAAATATGATGATAGAGAAGACTCATTCAGGAAGAATTACATATAATAGTAGCTATTTATTTTAGGATCATAAACAAACTCTCTGCTGTACACATGATCAGTGCAAACACAAAGCAAAGAGAAACTGCAAACCTTACGTGGTTTGTAGGTTTTCTACCTACTGCCATAAAGGTCTTCAAATGCTACACTAATTCCTCCATCTAAGCAGGTACTGAAGAAAATCTGATATTTTTCAGGAGAACTTTCAGAAGTCTCAGAGGTATCTTATAGGTTATATAGGAAGTTTATTTATTTGGAATTATGTCCATGCATTTTCTATGCACTTTGGTTTTCATCCAACTATCATGTTATGAAAAAAAAAATTAAAAATATCTTACAATTAGCTAATAAATTATTCTAAAATACATACAAAGCATTTATTTTCTTCAGTATATTCTCTAGTTAATGAAAAAGACCACTCTCAAACAGGTAAATATTTGTGCAGAGGAGCTACTGATTAAGTTGTGTGCAACTCTCTTACTGTAAGGCAGCAATTTCTATGTCCTTGAAACAAACTGACACCTGTTTGCGATCTAGCAAGTGTATCAGCAGAGGTGTCAGCCTTTCACTTTGCAGCCCTCTGCTGATTATAAAAGAAATGAGAAAAAATTTCAAGAAGTTCCAGTTCCCCCACCTAAAGTACTACAGCATGTGGCTGTTTCAGATCTACAGGTTCTTGAGCTATTAAAAAAAAAGAGAAAAGAGCTGAAATTTCCTAGGGACAAATGTTTGCATGGTTTCATGTACTTTCCCTTTGAGGAGACTGGGTGCTTCACTTTAGTAATCTTACCTAAAGTGCAGTGGGCATCTTTTAAAGTGTGTCCCCTATTTTCTCCATTCCTTAGAATATTGTAGTAAAACTTGTAGTTAAACTGTGATTTTCAAAGGGTCTCCCCATACTTCAGTTGAAACAGCTCCAGCTGAAACAGAACCTGAGTGGATAACATCTTTTTGATGTTTCACTGACATTTCTAATTCTAGTCCCAAGACTGACCAAAGGATATGCAGGAGTTAAGGGAGAAAAGACAAAACCCTATATTTTACTTTTTTAAATCAAGACCAGTTTAAATAGATATTTTAACAAAATTCCTCAAAAGGAGATGGTAAATTTTTAAATTTTCTACCCATTGACACTCAACTATGTTGTGGTGATAAGTAGGTAACGTGGCTAGTGTCACACTAAACTCCGTTTCTCAAAAAGACAATTACAAAAGTTAACAGAGATCACATAAGAACTACTGCTGTATTGAGTAAGATAATTTTGTAATGCTAGTTTCCTTGGGTAATTACTGTGTTATCTTTCATTTTGAAGGCTGAAGTTCTGAAAATGTTGAAATCCCTCAGCCAATTTGAATGAAATTATTCATGTTCCCAATCCTTAAAAACACAGCAAAATCAGTGAGAACCTCTTTATTTCTGTGTTTCTTTGTTGGTCTGTATAAGTTTTCTTTGCAGAAGGTATTACAGACACTACATAATCTCCTCACAGAAAGTACATTCAGAGCACTGCTTCCTGTCAGCAAAGTTTCCCTGGCTCATCAGGTTAGACAATAACAGGCTGGTGTATTTGGTTTGTGTGGAAAGGTTTTGACAAATGTGGGTTACAGGAGTGACCTGTGTGAGAAGCTGCCAGAAGCTTCCTCTGTGTCCAGAGAAGTCAATGCTAGCTGGCCAGGGCTGAGCCCATGGCAGCAGCACTGCTGGGATAAGATATTTAAGGAGAAAGAAGTTACTGGGAAAAGCAAGTGCAGCTGGAGAAGAGAGGATTGAGGGTCTGTGAGAGGAAAAGCTCTGCAGGTATCAAAGTCAGTGCAGAAGAAGGAGCAGGAGGTGCTCCAGACACCAAAGCTGAGATTCCTCTGCAGCCTGTGGTGCCGACCATGGTCATGCAGGTGGTCACTGCAGACTACCCATGGAGGTCTACAGTGAAACAGACACCCACCTAAAATCCTTGGAGGACCCCATGCCACAGCAGGTGGATCCCCAAAAGAGGCTGTGGCTTCTTGGGAAGCAGGCTCCTGGAAGGACCTGTGACACCATGGAGAGAGGAGCCCACAATGGAGCAGGTTTTCTGACAGGACTTGTGACCCTGCAGAAGACCCACTCTAGAGCAGTTTGCAAAGAATTGCAGCCTATGGTAAGGACTCATGTTGGAAAAGTTCATGGAACACAGTATCCCTGTATCCCATGGGAGTGACTTCATACTGGAATGGAGAAGAGTGTAAGGAGTCCTCCTTATAAGTAGGAAACAGCTGCAGAAACAATGTGTGATGAAGTGACCGTAAATCCCATTCCCCTGTGCTGCAGTGGAGGGAGGAGGTAAAGAGAACTGGGAGTGAATTTGAATCTGGGAAGAAGGGAGGGGTTGGAGAAAGGTGTTTTTAAGTTTTGATTTTATTTCTCATTGTCCTACTCTAATTTAATTGGTAATGAATTAATTTTTTTCCCCAAGTCAAGTCTGTTTGCCTGTGATGGTAACTGGTGAGTGGAAAATAAGGACTCCTGTCCTTATTTTAACCCATGAATGTTTAGTTCTATTTTTAATTTCCTATGTCCAGCTGAGGAGGGATATAGTTTTTCCCCCCTCCACGCAGCCCCCCGAAGAATCTGACTAGCTCAGAGATAAGGGGCTGTGAGGGGAGGAATACCAGGAGAGGGATAAATATTCAAAAGAGGCTCTTACCCCAGGGTGTTGGAACAGCTCTCTTTATTCTGTGGTGTCCATGTGAGAGCGGGGCAAAAGAGAGCGAACAGGAAATCTCAGGGGTCTATATAGGTTTTGGACAGGGTGGGCTTTCCTGGCTCTCCGCCAGCCCCGTTGGGGCAGGAAGGAGGATCCAGGGGTTATCTTGATCAGAGTCACAGGGGCCCGGGGAAGGGGGGCACAGGGTGCCCATGAGCTCACCATAACACCGGGAGAGCAATATAATGGCTTTGGTTGGCACCTGTCATGCAGCCAGGGCCAGCCCAGCACAGCTGAATTCCACACATGACCATACTGGACCAGCATTGGCACTCAGGGCACTCATGATAGAAAACAGACCTCTGACCTGAGAAAGAAGAGTTCACTGAAAGGGTGCATCAACAATGGTACCTCACTCCATCTGACACATAAACCAAATCCAATGAGGTAACAAGCTTCTTTGATATCACACCACCAGTGAAGTGGCACTTGAAGGAGTCACAGTAACAGGGTGAAGTATAATTATTGTTTATGCAGTTTTGTCAAATATCATACTGGGACAGTGTGTGTGTGTTGTGTTGCCTCACTTTATGTATGGCACTCCTGGGACTGCGTATGATTTCTCATGGCATGGAAAGATGTGATCTTTATACAAAAATGGCAGATTATATTCTGCCAGCTCAGTGGCAAGTGTAACTTCTCCACAAACTTTGGATGCCTTCTGTGAAGCTGTGTTGTTACTAAGGATGACAATGGATGTGGCAGTACTGACCACAAAGCTAGCCCCATAATGTATGCAAAAATGAAAACTTACTCAGTCTCTTTGGGGTGTTTTCTACAGCAGATAACAGAAGCTTGGTTTTTTTTGTTTGTTTTTTTTTTTTTTTTTACCTGGAGCTCTTTTTCCAAGAGCATTTATACCCTGTGGCTGCATGAGGGTACTCATTCTGCATGGATACATCTGTGACCCTGTGAAAAGGCGAGTGTAAAGTGGACAACTATAAATTCTATTTAATGATCAGTGGCAAGGAATAAAATGGAAGTAATGAAGCTGGCCAGAAAACACTGACGTTATATGGGAGTCTTAATATTCCTCCTTCCTCATTTTACTGATGTTTTGAAGTCTTGGAAATTGTCCTTCAGGGTAAGTTTAACATGCAGAAAGTAAAGGTTTATCTACATGACCCTCATTAGCACTTATGGGGAGTTGTTTTGGATTATGATCTGGGAACCTTGCTACTGGAGCTTGCAAAGTATAACAGCAGAGCAAAATTTATGCATTAGAAGTCCAAGAATGGCAGAAGCTTCTTATTGTCTGTTGCAGGAAAGAATGCTGAAGGACAGCTATGCAGAGAAAGCTTTCCTGGAATCATTGCTGAAGGAGCCATTGTAGCTCTGACTTTATTTTTTTCTGGAGAGCAGATTACGAAGCACCTTACATTCAAAAGGTAATGGACATTTCCTAGCTACTCCTGTTGAGGATGCATCTGCAGTTCATGTAAACCCTCTTTGATAAAGATATGTAATATGATAAAAATCTATATTTGATTAATAAATGCTAACAATAATAATGAACATAATGCAGAACACAGAGAAAACTGGGTAAGGCCTCAGCTGTGAGGCTTGCTCTGAGCTCCACTGCATCTTTCCAGGCACTCAGTTCAGCTTGGCCTCAGGGACAAACGAAGGCAGAGAAAACTGCAAGGCCAGTCCAGGGTAAACCCTGGATAGAAAACCAGACAGATCTACCAGATTTGTCCCTTAAAAGCATCTTCTGACAGGAAGGCAGAGCTGTTTGGCCTTGGAGATGTGTAAGGAAAAAGCTGCCTGAATGCAGCCCAGCTGCCCCTCTCCCTGGCAGGATGAGTGCAGGCACTGACTGCACTGCCACCACAGCAAAGACCTGGAAGGGAGAGCACAGCCCTGACGCTGCTCCACAAGGGTCACAGCCATCACCCAGCACCATTGATCTTCATGCCTTTTAACTAACTTCCTGAATTCTTAAGGATTACTTTTTATGAGCTGAACACAGGATTTAGGAGTACGTGTGGATTTTAAGATTTATAAAATTTGGTACAGATAAATAGACTGCCTTCTTGATTTGCATTCTGCTGTAGCAACAGCCTCTCACTTTGCAATGAATGAGAACAGAAGATCAAAAGTCTATTTTCAGACTGTCTGGAATTCACTCTACAGATGTTGCTCGTAACATGATGCTTTTAAACTAAATCAATTTATTTCTAATTTCACACACATACTGTTGTTTCTAGAGCTTCCAAGTCACAACTCCAGTTGAACATACAACCTCAAATCTACATTGAGGAAACCTTATTTAGTTTTTAATTTTAAAAAGTAGATTCTGTACAACAGACATCTTGCAGAACAGTTTTTCTGATTAAACCTAGCTAACAAAAATGCTTACCTAATAAGAATTTAATTGGTGTTAAAGATACAGTACTTGATTCACAATCAGTAACCAGGATAAAACTTTCCAGACTAGTTCTCTGAGCTACATACTTCCAGATACTTTAGGAGTCCCCATGGACATCTGAAGTTATCCATGAAAACAAGTGACAGTTTGAGATTTTAATTTGATATTATTTGCTGTGCTTGCATATGTAGCTCTCAGTGGATGAAGTTTAGTTTAAATGTCATGGCATTATGAGGATTTTTTTTTAAGAGTGTCCCTTAAAAGCCAACAAAGAGCCATCTGCTTTGCAAACTTAATTTTTAGTGTTCCATGTGCTTGTGACTCCTCAAAACTTCATCAATTTTCCCCCAGGGATTTAATATTAATGTATTTAATGCTGACTCATTCCATTTAATACACTGATTAAGAGAATGTTTCGAAGTCACCTTCACAAAAAAACTCAAATAAAAAATTCCAAGCAATAAGAATGTGCCTATCTAGCTACCCCTTTAGATTTGAGCAGTTGAGTAGGATGTGAATCCTTGAGATGTCACGGTTTGCCATTCTGACTGAAAGAGGAGTATTTGCATTTTGATACGAGACACTGCAAGAAATGATGCATTTCTTAGCTGCAAGGTGGTGAAGGGGGGAAACTGAGGACTCTGCAAGCAGCTGTGTAGCAGGAGCAGGCGTCACCACCATGGCTGGCAGGAGGACCTGCCCACACCCTCACATGGAATCAGCAGCAGCAGCTCCTCACAGGCAAAGGAGGTTCCTGGCTGCCTCACTGGCCAGACTGCCCTGGGCTACTGGGACAGCCTTCAAAGCCAGTGCTGCCATTTTTTCCAATTGCTGCTGGGTATATGACTGGTTGGAAAATTTCTGACAGAATAATGTTTCCACTAAAGAGACAGTTCTATTAAAATTGACACATTTCAAGGAAAGAATGACAGAGTTGATTCATTTGGACTTCTCCCATTTGAAAAATGAGGCCTTTCATTTCAATTTCCTGCCATGAAAACAGTTCATCTCAACTTTTATCACTTTGATTTACTGTGCATTTAAATAATAAATGAGCTGCTACATACACATAATATAGATACATAGTATTCTGACATTGCAGTGACCTCGTGATTAAACCTTATGAAAAAGGTTTCACAATGCAACCCTTTTGCTAGCAGATTCACTCTGCAGTTTCTACACCCCAGTCACAGGAAGTATGAAAGATGAAGCTTTAAAAACCAAAATGAGAAATCAAATTTGCCTATTGCAATGCAGCTGGTCAGGTTCCTGAGCAACTCTGCATGCAAACCACTGACCCAAGCTGTCCTGTTCTGCAGGGCAGGTGCTTGGAGGAGGCTCCTAATTTCCATGGGCTTAATCCCTGTCCCCAGCTAAACCAAGAGGCCAACATGACTGCTGCTTTCTTTCCTCTCCACTTGGAGCTGTCAGTAAGCTCTGCTCTCATGGAAAGCCAGGGCATGCAGGACTGAGCACAGCTGATCATCAACCAAGCCCCATGTCCCTCTCTCTCCACTGGCTTCTGAACTGGGATGCAGCCTTTTATTTAATGGCTGCCAGACACAGCTGTTTGAAATGTGATGTCACAGCAAGGCTGCAGAACCCAGCAATGTGGGTATAATTGAACAGTTACGAGTGAGATGTAGGACATTTCCTGGGGAGCCGAGAAGCAGCCAGGAGGAATTAATGGCCCACATTGTACTTGGCTCATTAAATGCTAGCAGATATCAATCTCCAGAGAACATTCCTGATGAGAGCTGGTGTTGCTGTTTGAAATGAGATGAAGCCATATTTTGTTTTCTAAATGCCTACCTGTTTGTTCTCATATGTGTTATGAGTTTGATGATGATCTCTTTGCCAGAATGAGCCAAAGGGGTCCTAAACCTCCTCCACAGGCCCTGGTAAAAGTCCTGAAATCACCAGGTGAGAGTAGGCAGTTCCTGCACAGGCAGTTCCTACCTTGTTGTGCTAATTCCTGGCTCATGGGTCAACCCCAGATTCCCTTACTGAGTTCCACACCCACATGGAAGTTTTCTCCTTTTCCTTACATAATGCGATAGACTATGAGTAAAGGAAATGGAGAGAGAACAACTTATGATACCTTCTAAACCTATTCAGGGAAGCTTCAAGGAGTTCCATAATGTATAAACTAAAATTAATTATTCCTTACAGGGAACTGTTTCTGAGGGAAAAAAGAAAATAACCCATAAGGCAAACAAGCAGCTGTTTTTGGAAGACATAAAAACATAGTAACAGGAGTTATTGATGGGTATACCCTTGTCAGAGAAGCTCAGTAACATTATCGACTCAATCACATCCCCAGTCTTTTACAGCTTCTCAACAGTAATGGCAACCCAATAAAAAGAGATTTCATACAGTTTATGTCAGTTTTTGTACATTTTAAAGCTATTTTATTTTCTACTCAGAGGGGAAATACTTTCTGGGAACATCATACTGAAAAATCAAAACTCCTCTTTCCAGCTTTTCTCCTAAAAAGTAACAGAGGCATCTTTGGAAATCAGCAGCTTAATCAATGTAAGCTCCTGCTGTGCTGTCCACTGGGAATTGCCTGAAAATCATTTATTATGGAACTCCATTGACAGTGATAAAATTACACCAAAGGTGAATTTGGTTCTTCCTACAAGGAGGAAGCACAGAATCACAGTAAGTACTGGGGTACTTGTATCTGAACATACTAGTGGCTTTGGAATTTTTCTCTTTGTATCTGGGCTGGGAACATGACGGAAAATCATTAAGGACAGAAGGAATTAACAAGGCTAAGGGCAGCTATCCAGTGAGATGCAGTCGTTATCTATGTGCCCAGAGCACTTGCCATGAACTCATTAAAAAAACCTTACTGTTGAGAAATGCTGGTGAGAAATGCTCACTCAAATTACTTTACAGCAACAGTGCTTTGTAAATTAAAAGTTGGATAAATGTAGGTCTTGTTGCAGAAAAAATTCCACTTAATAACTGAGCTGTCTCTGGAAGACAAGAGGTTTCAAAAGGTTGTTTTTGATCAGTTCCGTGTTGGTAGTCTTGGCAAGAACAGAGAAATTAAGCAAGGCTGGCCATATTCAACAAGACCAAGGTGGTCGTGGAAGGCTGAGCAGACCTGGGGCACTGGAGCTGTGTTGGACTTGTAAGCACTTAGGTATGAATGATTCCTTGTATAAGGAGAACAACTAGCCAGCCAGAAGGTCACAGATTCAGACTCTGAACCATGAGAATAGATAAATTTTTGGACAAGGAACATTCAAAGAAAGACTGTTGAGAAAACTGAATCTGGTTCTGTCAGTAATCACTGACATCTGATACAAAGTTACAAAATAAAAAGGGAGAGAGACTGAAACATACGACCTGAATGGAATAGCATTTCCTTTGTGGCATGGTGAAATAGTATGAGATAAATATATTTACAACAAGAAAAGGGAATAGATTGCCCACTCCTCTCAGGAGGCTATGAAATGCAGTATAGTAGTATGCTTCTGTCTTAAACTTTATAAGTATATTACAGGTAGAATGAGGAGTGAATCTGAACAAAATATTAGATTAAGGGACAAATAATAAGAAATCGGTTGCTTTATTCTTTTTGTTATGCTGTCTCATGCCACTTTTATTGTTCCTCTTCCAAAGTGCAAGAAGGCCTCAATATGTGTGTGGTGCCAAAACCACTTGGGATTTAGAAACAAAATTCTACCCTTATAGCAGAAAAGTAATTCAAAACTGTAATAAATTATATACCTAATATGATAAAACAGTTCTGAGAGTGGGTAAAGTCAGGGCTTGAGACTTCTCTTTCTTTATTTTATTTATTTATTGAATGCTTACGGGGCTCCCACTGTTGCAGAACCTAAAACTCACCACTTTAAGAATTTATTCTCCTAATACTTAGATGGTGTTAGGGAGCTAAAGGAACAAGTCTGTGTTGAGTGACTAGTCACTTCTAGACTCCTAGAGTCCCAATGGTACTCCTCAAATTTCTCTCTTAGATAAAGCCAGGGAATCTCAGAAAAACGGAAAGCTGGACAAGACAAACGCAGGTTCAAACCAATGTGGTTCATCAAACGTTTTCCGTTTATTCAAAATCAGACGGTAGTTTATATAAGCTTCTACATAGTTTACAGAAACAAAGACACTCTGATTGGTAGGCTAACATTGTTTACCTTTTCCTTAAAACGGCCTACACTGTACACCATAAAACCTATGCTAGTTCACACCCGGTGGTCCCTACAATACCTTAAGACTATTTTCTATCTGCGCCACTGAATTTCTAACTGCGTCAGAGGCTTTGAAGGCCCCACCAGGCCTCAATCTGAGGCCTAGCCTGGAGTAGCTCAACTTTCACAATTCATGCCCTCTTTCTCTCAAAAATGCTGCAACACTAGGATCTTTGAGAAATTATTTTTTTTTTTCATTCTCACTGATCAGTTCCCTGGAGCTCTGCTGCTTTTTAGCTCCAGAGAAAGTTCTTTATCTTGCAGGCTCAGCAAATTTATTTAAATCCCCAAATTGGACAGTCTCCTCAATTTAAATGCTTCTTGGCCACAGCAAACCAGACCTAACAGCCATCCTCAACACATTCTGCAGAAAACATATACAGAAGTAGATTTGACCTCAACAACAACAACAAAAAAAAAGTTTTGGAAGCTGCAGGGTTGTTTAAAGCTACAAAGAAAGAAAGGGGAGAATAATACTGAGTATCCCTTTCTCATGATATGAACACATACATATTCATTCCATCCAGTAGCAAGGAGTGTCCTAATTACTAGTTAATTCAGATATTCAGATTGGAGTTGCTGTCTCTAGCCTTGGGATACACAAAACCTCCTAACCACTGGATGCCAGTTAACTTAATACTCTCAGTCCTGACTTTCAAACATGGCCCTGCAGCATACAGATGTGAATTCACCGGGCAGCAAGAGCACATTTAAACTTTCAAAATCTCAAAGCAATACCTCAAATATTTTGCCCTAAAACCTGTTAATAATTATTTGTCATCAAATAATGAATGAATAATACCTGTCTGTCTGAGATTAGCTTATATTGGTAGGACTCTCTTGGGGATGGATGTTTTAAATGAAAAAGAATTATGCCTCCTGAGTCTTTTAGGCTTCCAGCTATGGGAAGTGACTTGGTACTCCAGATCACCTGGCCAAGTGGTCCAAGTAACACCTGGAGGGCTATACAAAATGAAGCTGTACATGATTCAGAACATGGTAAAGATTTAAGATACAAACTTTTGTCTGAAGTATTTCCTATTTGTAGCTCAATGCTGAAGCTATTAGAAACATCCACCAGAGTGCCAGCTGCCCCTTGGAAGAGAAGTGATCCAAGGTTTTTTCAGCTTAAGCACCAGATTCAAGACTTTGATTTCAAATGGCCATGGAAAACCAAAGGTGAGTCCTTTTGCAGATTTAACCCTATACAACTTTTCAGCTGTCCCAGCTGGGTAGGAAACTGAATGAAAGGCTACATGTCAGCTACTACTAAAACTACTACTTTAAGAATGAACTAAACTGTTCACTCTAAAGAAGAATCACCTCACTTATAGTTAGCCATGTTAAAATTAGATATTTGATCTTGCCATGTACATATCTCCTTAGTTGGTGGGAAGAGAAAAAGGCTGAACAGATTACTCTTTACCAGTGCCTGAATGTTTTATGGTAAGAGCCTAGGTGGATGACCTGGAATATCTTTTGGATGGCTACATGTGGATTGGACAGGTACCATTGTTTTCTGTGCTTAACATTATCAAGAGGAGATGCAAAGGCAGTACTGTCAAACAGCTGATTTTCATCAGGAAGAAAACTACCCCTGACACATCAGTCATACGTATGCTTATATAGGCCAAGAGCTAAACGATGCAGCCATCCAGTCAGGGTTGTCTCCCTAGCAAGAAACAAGCCTTAGCTTAGAAGTGGCAATAGGTTAAATAATAGCACTTGGTCTCACTGCTTTTTTTTTTTTTTTTTTTTTTTTTTTTTTTTGCTATTAAAGGACATCAAATGTTTAGGGATCTGAGAAATAAAACTTGAAATACGTGCAACATACCTCTTTGAGCCTTCACGAGACAAAACAGGAGGTTAGGGTGGGCTTGTGTTGAGCTTTCACACATGGTTTGCTCATAATGTGAGAGCAACTGTCAGCGACAGCATTTAGCTGGTTGAAAGAATGTGTTTTTCCAGCGTCTTCTCACAAAATTCTGTTTTCCAGCAAACTCCTTAGGTACTGAGTTTCTCAGAACAGAGCAAATGGATTGCCAAAAACCATGAAAACAAAATGACTGTCACCACTGATTAATGAAAATAATACGAATGCTAGTAGGCGCACACTCACTAATCACATTTTCCATGTACAAGTCCTAATCTTGTATTTACATTCAAAAATACTTATTTTGCATAAAAAGGAACAACAAAAGAAGCTGAAAGTAAATACTCTGTGGGAGAACACAGTCTGCATTTCTTCTGCAACAGCCTGTGTCTGAACTGAAGATGCAACGGTAGCAGTCTCCAGCTGATACCAGATTCCTAGTGACTGAATGGGGTTATACAGAGAAAAGATTCTGGTGTTTCTTATACATCATCACAATCTTGAATTCTCCAGACTAGAAAAATACTGCTTTGATAAAAGTGACAGATAACAAACTGTTAAGCAAGTTAAGCATGAGGAAGCAACTCTTTCTTCAATATTTTCTCAACATTAAACCCTCCAACTCTCCAAAGAAACACCGTGAGGAGGACAGGACTGTAATTACTGGAGCTGTAATTCTTTGCAACATGCATTTTTAGACACCAAAAACTGTACTCCAGACAACTGTACCCCAGGCTTCTGCTTGCAGTACCAGGTTCTCCATCTTCTCTCCTAGGACCTTCAGCAATTTTGAAATGCTGGGCATGTCTCCTCTGTAGCTAGGAAAACAATCAAAGCCAAGCACACATAACACTGGTCATCCTCTCCTCTTCTCCATCCTTTAGCCCTGGGCCCAGTTGGCAATTGCCACCTCTCTGTGCAGATGGTGGCCTTCTCACTCCTCCTGCAGTTTTTTCTCTTCCTTGGCTCTCACTGCCAGCTTTCTGGTGAGAATCTAAATTAATCTATCTAGCAGAGTGATATCACCTTGTTAGCTCTATCATGAAGCCCTGATAAATGGAAAATAAAAAGAAAGAAATTGAGCCTGGAGAAACATAGTGGGATTTTCCCTTCATTCTCTAATTTCTGCCACAAGACTATAGGTCTAAGAACCCAGGTAAATGGTTTAGATTTAATGAGCATCCAATCTGCCGCCAAACCTGTGTCGTATGGCACAGAGCCTATTTTTTTGTTCTTGTTTTTTCAGTAGTTGGCTAAAACTCAGAGCATATGGAAATGACAAGTACTATGAGCTGAACAGTCAGTGCTTCTATAGCTGGCTGGACCACTCTTAACATCCAAAATCAGACTTCCTTTTCACAATACATCCAAACCAAAATGTCAGATCTAAACTTCCTCTTGAGCTTTGCAAAGCTGAAGCTGGGTGCCGAGCTCAGCAGTTGCAGACCAAGGTGAGCAAAGGTTGGAAAGTCTTGGCCTGGCCTCAATGGCTCAAAACCAAGCCTTATGTTGTTCATGTAACTGCATCCAGAGAATAGCTTTAGGTCAGGGGCCAGCTTTTCCTAGCCATTATAAAGTAGCTTTATCTTTTAATTACATCAAGGTTACTGGCTCTGTGAGTCAGAAAGGAATGCAAACAGCCCTCATGGAGAGGACTCATAATATCTTCCCTCCTGTGTGCCAAGGTTTCTGCCCGCACTGCACAAGCCAGTTAGACACAGGCATGAGATCAGCTGTCTGCAGCACCACTGATACAACCCATAACTTCAGATTAAGATGGGAATCTTCTTGTTTCCCCTGCCTTTGCAGCATGATAAAGTGAACAATGGAATGCTAGCTATCAGGTTTTTCACCACCCTTCTACAAAATCATGAACTTGACCTAAAATAAAGTCTGAGAGTAAATTATTGCCAGCATTTTGTTGAATTCATCCTCTGCTAGTGGCCACAGCCAACTCAAGAGTGTCATGAAGAAAGTAGCTGGTTGGGAGTGGCCACAATGCAAGTCTTGCATCATAAGTTCAGGTGTCTTTCAGCTATAGAGATGAGGAATATAGCCTCACTTCACATGAATATACATATATAGTCACTGACTTCTTCCCAGCATCCAGGTTGTCTGAAATCAAACAAGTGAGGAAGACTAGTGTTTTTACTATTGTTGAAAACCTGTCATTTATAGCCACTTGCTGCAAGGAGAAAACAAGAGTCTGCTTTTTTGTACGTAACTCCCTGAGGTATGAAGCATCAGAGAAACAAGCTGGGTTACACTGCCAGCTATTCAGCCATACAAAGAATCAGCTTTGTGAGAAATTACATAATTAAGTCTGCTTTTAAATTGGCTTTTAGAGAAGGACTTAAATTCCTCTGGTTTCTGTTTAAAAAAAAAATCGTACATTTTGCACAGTAGTACTTCTTTAGTAAAAAAAAAATCTTTTTTTTGAAGAAAGACATGTTTTCTCAATTGCTCTGAGCTCTTCTAACTTACATGATAAATGTTCAAGTGGTAATATTTCTCTGCAATGTTTTTGACCTAGACAAAAAGAGAAGACATATTAAGTCTAAAGTTACTGCTGGAATTTTTCATAGGTGAATATCTCAGGGAAAGCCAATATTGAGTAAAGATTCTGTATTTCTAACACAGATTGATTTCAAAACTGGATTCCCAATAGAAATTGTACTGAAGAAATAGTAGGGATCTTGGAAAACACAGGCCAGAAGCAAGGGAAAGAACTAAATTTTGAATAGGAAGGCACTGGAAGAGCTAAGATCATCCAGGGATATAAATGCAAAAAATCTGGGAAAGTGAAATGCCCCACAATCTGTAATTTTCTTGTTTGAATAGATAACAGTTAATAAGATAACACTGATTTGGTTTGACCTTAGAAAAAACACTAGCTCTTCTTTTGCAAAAGACCATCGCTATCAGTTCATTAAAAATCTCGTAAACTTAAGTACCATCCAGCACAGTACTGCTCTGACTTCACAACAAATTAAAACAAATATTGAAGGTCCATCTTCCTCTACCTTTAGGTAGAACATTATTTTCTCAGTACTTAAGGTGAATGCATTTAAGTGAGAATTAGAGATGCCATATGTGCACACACCATGAAATATAGGAGGTGGGAAAGGATTGAAAATTGGATATGGAAGACGACTGATGATCTGGACTGCGTCCTTACTGCTTTGAAGAAGAGTAATCAGAAGCAATGTTTACCCCAGCTGGGAAGCTGGTAAATGCTTTTTGGGTTCTTTTTTTTTTTCTTGGTGGGTGGCGTGTGTTTGGAAGTCACCAAGGATTACCATGCGGCAAATATAGAAATCAAAATGTCACTTTTATTCAGTTACTACTTGAAAGACTCACCTCTTCCTGTACAAGAAGTAATGTGGTTTTCTTTCTCCTCTTTTTAAAATCAATAATTATTTTTTCATTTTAGATTACATAATACTTTAAGAGTTTACTGCTCTTTTAATTAGTCTGTTATCACGATCTTTTAAATAGCATTTATGAGCAATCCTGCATGTCCTTTAATCCTGTCTGTTCAGCGCCTCTTCTGTGACTTTTTTTCTATACAAGTATTTTCCAAATGAAAACCTTTCACCATCTTTTGAGTCTTAAATTATCCCTTCTGCAGCAGAAAGAAAGCACAAGCCAGTAAGTATGTCAATTCTAACCTTCTCAGGTTTTGGAGTCTGTGAAATATTGCAAAACATCAAAAGCACTTCAGCAGATATTTTAAAAGTATGGAGAGAACATAAGCTAATATAAAAATTTTGCTGTTATTGGTACATCTAACAAGAAATACTCTACCATGAGCTTTTAAAGCATCAAACAACAAGTGAAAAAAATACCAAATAATTTTCTTCTTGTCATGTGTGTGGTTTCTGTTAGTGAAGGAGGGGGAAAAGAGAAGCTGTTGCCTTAAAAACACTCCCTTAAGAGGCACTCAGCAGCTTCACTTGTGCCCTGATGTCTCCATCTAAATTAAACTGCAAATTTCTGCAATTACCTGAAGGGGTAAATACTGATTTTTACAGCTTAGTTATGTCTTCTGTAAACTACTTTTGATTTTCTGCTTTCAGTGAGTTCTGTTTTCTCTTTAATCTAAAGATGAATTAATTTTTTTTGGCTCTAACAATAAAGCCATATGAGAGCCACAGATTTTAGAGGAAAACAGATACAAGACTATGGGTAGGATTAAGATTAAGGACTAAGGATTTTTCCCAGGAACCTGTTTCCGGTGGTTTTATTTGAGACTGAGCAAATGTTACGTCATTTTATAGAGCAACAGAATCATTGAGTTTGGATAAGACTCTTAAGATCAAATCCAGCTGGTTACCCAGCACTTCCAAGTGCACCACTGAACCACATCCATGAGTGCCACTTCCACAGACTTTTTGAACACTCCCAGGGACAGTGATTGCACCACTTCCCTGGCCAGTCTTTAAGTGAAGAAGTGGTTTCTAATGTCAAATCCAAACCTCCTATGATGCAACCTGAGGCCATTTCCTCTGGTCCTCTCACTTGTTCCCTGGCAGGAGACTGACTCCCACCTCACTAGAAGCTCCTTTCAGGTAGTTGTAGAGAGCTACTTTGGGCTCAGTTACAATTGTTAAAAAGATCCAGACTTCCAAAAACCATTTGCACTGGACATAGAAATTCTGAAAAGAAGATCCCTGTAGGAGGCACAAGTAAAGTGAACCTTGGCTGTGACACAGCATTCAGAGCAGCTCGGGGTGATAACTCTGTGGAGCAGTGTGCCCATACATATATAACTGTGTCACAGTTCCATCTAACTAACGTTGTGTCTCACTTGGGGAAGAGTCCTGCTCCCTGGCACACACACACACTGAGCCCTGCAGACCACCCTTGCCAAAGGGGATCTATAGGTATGCAGGTTATAGGGCTGCCCTGTAGCTGTGGCTCCCAGCAAAAGGCTGAATTCTTCTGAAAAATGACCAAATGCAGAAGAGGGTATGTAAATGGGCTGTAAGACATAGGCCTTACTCCTATGCAAACTGGCACCCACAGTAAGGGTGATTTCTTCTTCCCAGCTGCAGTCTGATGCAGAGGCAGCAAACTGGTTCCTCTGCAGCTGCAGAAGAGAAAGTTCTATTCTAAAAACAGTCATGGAGCTATACTGAGCTTTAAATGGGTTGCACTTTGTGTTCATACTTATTTTGCTTTCATGTATTTTTTCAACTTTAACACTTGAAGATTTTTCTTTTTAAACTATTTTATTGAAGTATCTTCTGCTCTACTGCTTCCCCATCAGCTGAGCAGCCACCAACCCTTTTACCATGCAAGCCACATACACAGCAGACACTGAATTAGTGGCTGGGAGCTAGCCTGCTTCTGATACTGTGTAGGAAGATTCTAGTAAGAGCTTGACAAACTGGTGCAAAGCTCTGTGGTCTGATTTGCTCCAGGTTAGTGCATTCTACCCATTTTGAAGCCTGTAGCCTGCTTGGCCTGTATTATACATGGCATGAGCACCACTGGCCTCCCCTCCAGGCAGGGCATCAGCTCAGCAGGCTGCTGGCTTGGCTTACATCCTACATCAAATGTTGGATTTGCTGCTTTGGGTCTGATCTGAGTTTAAAGTTCAGGTCCTGTGGATTTAAGTTTGAGGCATTTTGTTGTTGTTGTTTGTCAAGACTGAAATAATTTTCTCCCTGATGTTCATGAACTGACTTCTTGCTATCTCTAGTTAAAAGCCCACAATCCCTTGCTAAAACCAGTGAGAACCATTTTAAAACATTGCTTATATATTTTGAAGAATATGGTGTATTTTAATCCACATCTTTGTAAATAAGTGAAAATTTGTGAAATAAGACAATTATCTGGGATGCCAACATTTCTGCATTCATGACTTGTCACATTAAGGAATTTTGGCTTACCCCACTGTAAACACTTACCCCTTCTCAGGAAGCCAGGCATCCAGAAAACTTCTAAATACATTTTGAATATTTAAAACTTGTTTGCATTAAGATCTCACTCCTACAGTTCTATATCAGAGCTCTCATTTTAGCAAACTCCTGATACAAAGTCTGTTTTTTCCTCTCCTCCTTCCACTTCCTGCATAAATAACAATCTTAAGCTCTTTGGCACAGGACCTGTCTTTCCATACTGCCATGCTGGCCACAGCACAGTCTGAATGCTGTGGCTGCACACAGCATGCAGGAACAGAAGTATACATTTTGGCTGTGCCCATATCCAATCTTCCCTGGACCACTCCAAATAATAGCACCCTGCTGCAATGTTCAGTGTTGAGAACACAGCTCTGACATTGCAGGTTGTACTTTGATTTTGGCAGGAGAGCTACTAGCTGGAGAAAATAAAACCTTCAAGAAGGTGAATAATTCTTTCTCCAGGTTTGTTTCCTGACCTTGCCCTACACAGATACGGCTGTGTAGTATCATTTCTTATGTTAAACCCTAGTAAAGGTTTTGTGTGATTGCAGATGGCTGACAACATCAGTGAGCAGCCAGCTGGCTTCTCCATGCTGCCATTCCTTTCTCTCTTGCTGTCCCTGTGAAAGTTTCACTAGACACGCTGGCCCTGAGTATCTGGGTATAGTATAGCTCTACAGTCCCCAAACACAGAGATACCACCCCAGCTACAAAGTTTGTTCTGTAAGAGGTGCCAAAGGGCAGAAGACACATCATGTTCTTGTTTAACAGGGTTGCACAAATAGACTTTATGACATTTTCTTTGTGGCTGTGGCAGGACTGTCCCCTGTCCTCTCTACCACAGATAGTTGGTGCATAAAGAGATAACCCAGGCTGAAAGGCCCAGCAAGGGACCTTCTCTGGTGCCAAAAGGGCTCAGGCCTCGGCTAAGAATCAATATCTTAGTCTGGAGAGCTGATATGGGAAGAGATAAAAGAAATATTCTTGACTAAGAGACACTGCTTTATAAACTATAAAAGACACACGAAATATCACAGAGACAGAAGCCTTACACATGCACACCCTAAAAATGTTTGAGACTTCTTCCTGGAGTTTGGACACAAATCCGTGGTTACTGCCCTGGGGATTGAGGAGAAGACTCTCAGTGCCCCACCACCAATTGGATTGTAAAATACATTGAGTCCTGCGTTACATTATTTCTTGGCTAGCAGTAACATTGATAGGTACCTACCTTTGACTCCACACTGCACGAACTCACTATATTTTCTCTTTTTACCCTTATTCCTGCTTAGTATTAGCTTGTTTTAAGTCTTATGTCATTTAGTTTTCTATCTATGAAATAAAAAATTAATTCTATAATAGATTGAATCAGCCATTATTAAAGAACTTGTGAATGGGAACTTGGGCTTTGGGGTGCTGGCTGCCTCAATAAAGCTCCTGCGTGCTGCCAGGGCAAAAGACAAGGACTCATCTAAACTACCACATCCATTTGTAACAGTGGAATCAGCAGCCTATTTAAACTTTATTCTTTTCATAGGCATTTTGACAATGCTGACATCCAGGCTTGTTAATTTGGCATCTTGTGCTGCCTGTGCACTGAGACATGAAGGTTTCCTCTTCAGCTATGCTGCCTGTACATGTGGAGGACCAGCAGGACCTGGGAGGCATGACATTCCCTGCCAAGTGCCATAAACCAGCTCTGGGGCACCACTGCTCCTGGGGCAGTGGGCTGTCGGTCATTGCCTGGAGAAGCAATTTTTTCTGCAGTCAACTCAGCAAAGCAGAGGGCAGGAAGCCAGTAGTTCAGAAATATTAGGAACAATTTCTGCAAGAGAATTTTAAAAGCCGTTGGAAACTTTTAAAGCTGAATCATGCCAAAAATAAGACAGAATAGCCAAATACCTAGAGAATGTGACTTAGAGAAAGCTTGTACCACTCCAGAGATTTATCACTGATTCACATCTCTTTCATTCTCTCCTCTTTCGTCAACATTTTCACAATTTCTCCTTTTGGCAGTTTTTTGGAGAAAGGGCATGACCTATGAGCATGAGACAGCAGAAAGTCTTTCCCCTTGCTAATATTGTGAGACAAATATTGCTAAGCCTTTGCTGGATATTTGTCATTGGCCAACCCTCCTGCAAGTTCCAGTCGGGGAGCAGCAGGAGACCCACAATGGCAGAGCATTAAATAAGCCAGAGCTCATGACACCACTCCCATGTGGCAGGCTCCAGAGTAGCAAATAGCACAGCAATTCTTCCCTTCAGACACATAACTTAACTTTAGAAAAGCAGCTCTTGAGGAGGTGGATGGGCATCTGATGCCTATCCATGGTATATGCTTGACTGCACCGCCCCATGGGCACTGCCCAGGCAGGGCAGCCCTGGCCACCCTGCAGAAAAGGGCTCTGCTCATCCTCTGGCTCAGCAGGGCCACGCTCAGGGCTGCACTGGCATGGCATCCTTCTCCAGACAGTCAAATGCTGTTGACACCATCAGCCAGAGGAGGATCACATTCTGCTGACTCCAGAGGTTCAGCAGGGACCACGGTACTGCTGGCTCCTAATCTTGGATGTTAAATGATCTCATAAGAGTTTAGGAACCAGAAGAGAAATCTGTACTATCCTTACCCCTATGAACTTTTTTTTTCCAGCTATACCTTACAATTCAGTGTCAGAGAAACCAGTGTCCTTTACTCCCATCACAATCTCGCACAGAGAAGCATTGCAGTTGCCACCAAACCAACAGGAAACTGAAGGAATAGGAGGCCCCCTACACTTGCTGAGACACACACCGAATTCCAGATATCAGCAAGAAGGAAAGATTCAACATCTGCTTGAAGAGACTTTTATCTGAGTAAGTCATACTTTTTTTTTTTTTTGCAGTAAGCACTTGTAGACTTAAGCCAACCCCAAAACTGAGTAGAATTTTCCTGCTGAAGCTAGGAGAAGAAATAAAACTAATTTCCTGAGCTAATCTTATTGAAAAGCACGATCCAGTATGGGATTGGAGAGGATTATTTCAGCTGAAGTACTCTTAAGAAAAATTCTCTCATTTATATTTGTGTCAGATGCAGAAGTAGAAGCTCAAAGATGTGGCTGGTGGGCTGCATCAGAAACACAGTCTCCTGTTATGAGTGACCTGGTGAAAAAACAGTTATCCAGAACAGCTTGATGACTATGGCTATTTTCCCAGTTTTATTCCTATGTTGTTGTTATCTGGGAAATGTGTCCTTCTAAGAGATCAAAGAGTTTCAAGCACTCAAGATTCAAGACTTTCAAGCATTAAAGCAGAACTGAATGTGAGTCAGAGCTGGGATCTAGATGGACTGAGAAAGACAATTGAAAAAGAACACTAGAAATATTATGGTTTTCCTATGGCATATGCTTTTTCCAAGGGTGAGAAAATCCTTGTCAGGAAATCGGTCTTTTCAGCAGACACTGTGATCTGCTATCAGCTGTGATGATTTCATGGACTTGTTTTGAAAACACCTGGAATATGGCACCAGATTTGGAAAAACAGCCACTTTCCTCTAGGTCATCTGAATGATGAAGTGCTGAGGTGAGACAGGAGAAGCCCTTACCAGGGAGCAGAGGACAAAATGCTCCCAGTGCCAGATATCTGTCACCCCTTGAGCTCTGAATGCAGAAGAGATTTATATCTATGAATAAAGGGTCCTCTGGGTCACAGCTTAATGATCTTTTAAATAATTTTGATTCCACCTCAATCATGCTTTCAGTAACCATTAACTAACTATTCACCTGTTCACACCAAAATAGAAGTATTTTTCAAGTGTTCAATATACACACATGCAGCTTTAAATTGGTTCCAATTTAAATTCCCAGCTTCCTTTTTTTCTTTTTTTTCATTATGTCAACACACTGAATGTCTGCAGATGTCCTCAGAAAGTTTGCTAGAGAACACTCAGTTGCAGTCAATTCTGAATATAAAATGTTTTCCCTTTTGTTTGAAATGAAAAATAACCTGAAAACCTTTCCTGGTAATAAACCAAGCTTTGTAACATGCATTTTTAAAGGAATAAAAAGAAATTATGATTTGGAGTATTCACAACTCATCATGGTATCAAAATGAATGTGTACTTCTAAGCAAGAATATAGCTATTCTCTTTGATGAATAGGCATTGCTCCATATTTAAGAAGGAAATGCCTAATGAGGGAAAACAGGCTGGCAAAGCAAACTCCCAGTATATTTGCATCTGGGACTCAACTTGCCAGCAGGTTTTACCCACACGTTTTATTTTAATATTCAGCTGTGATTGATAATTAAATCAAATTTCTCTCCTTGACTATCCTTTTTATCTTTTCCTTATTTGTTGTCTTAATTAGTGGATCTTTGTTTTATTCTTAGACTGGAATACTTAGTAGGGGGAGGAGAATTTAGTTTTTAACTTAACACATCAAAACAACAAATCTTGTGATAAAGTATGGCTTCTTAAGAACATCAGTCTGCATCCTTCTGCACATTCATGCATCCTATGTTCTCTTCCAGATTGAGAACGTTTCACTTAAATTTTATTTAAAAAACCCCCCAAACCACCTCAAAACAGAAAATACTGTTGAAAAAAGGCTAAAGAAAATAGCGTGTCCATTTAGAAGAGATTTCGTTTGAGTGTGAGGAATTCAGGACTCCACACATTTGGAAGAGGCCAGAGGTGCTTGAAAACATGCAGACTGCTCATTTCAGCATTACCTTCTTTCTCAAAAACTCGTTTTTCCCTTCATGTAGCATCATTGGGTTGGTATTCCTTTCATGACTTGTTCTACGGAAAGTTAGTCTCCCTCAGGTGACTAGCAGCAATATATGAATACAGCAGTCCATGTGGGTTGTGGTGGGGAAGGGGAAGAGAGCTTTAGAAAACAAATCTAATTAAAAAGCTGAAATTTAAAAAACAAAACAAAACAACTCTTTGCTACCTAAACATGTCTAATTTTTACTTAGTTACTACAACTGGCTAAAAAACCTCAGTGCAAACAAACCTGATTTTATTGGATGGCAGGGTTTTAATGAAATTGGAGGTAAATAAGTTTTAAAATCAAGACTTACCTTCCATAAAACCTACATTTGAAGACAGATATATTAAACATAAATGCAAAATATTCTCAAAAAACAGACCCCAAGGTACGTCTGCTCTCACAGCACAAGCTCAAATTCATGACACAGTACAATTACACCAGATAGAAAAATCCAAAATGTAGAATATAATTCATTCAAGCACATTGTTTATATGAATCCTTATTTTTGCCATTTCTCCACTTCCCACCTGTCTTTTAAGGCTGTAGAAGCCCTGGTTCAATTAATTTATGTGTCTTTAGAGGTTTCACTGCCATACCTTATTTACACATGTAATCAGCCCAGAGCCCATGGACAGACTGTGCCACCTTGAGAGAGGGAGCTCAGCAGCAAATCACTGGAGGTCTAAATTCATTCTGTAAAACAAGACTTGTACTCCCAACCAGCTGAAACAGCAATTAACAGCATAGGCTGTTGTTTACTGGACATGAATGATTCTGCAGTTGGGATTTTTTCCCCAGGCTGTCAGGGAGTGTTGACCTTAGGAGAGAGCCCATCCTCACATATGCGAGTTCAGTTCTACAGCTAGACACACCATCAGAAGAGCATGGATCTTGTTTGGGATGCAGATGCTCTTCCTTACTCTATTATGTTTTCACTATATATGCAGGTCAGCAATCTCAAGATCATAACACCACCTGAAACCAATGGCATTCTCAAGAAAATGGGATATTGGTAAAGGATGGAGACTATTACTATACTGAAAAATCTAAGTTCGATTGAATCAGAGATACAAAAAAACAAGGTAAAAATGAAAAAGTTGACCTTAAACTTATTTATATTTGAGATAAACTTGCAAATATTTGGATACATATCCAAGATTTTTAGGTCAGGTTAAAATATGAGCCCTATAGGCCATAGAAATAAGGTAGATTAATTTCTGGACTACGGCTAAACTGTTTTTTTTTAAGATTTCACAATATTTGGTTCACTGTGCCCTTCTGATTTTCTCTCTCTGCCTTTACTACCAACAAAGAAATCTTACAGTTTCCCTGTTGTTTTAGGTAGATCATGTCTTGGCTAAGGAAAATGAAGGTTTTTATTTGTTTGTTTACTTGTGGACATTAACTAGGGTATTTTACAACCTGTCAGTAATAAATACCAGAATTTGTTCCTCCTCTTTAAATCTGCAGCCCATCACATCAACTCTTTCAATGTGCATTTTTATCGGTGTTATTTGATCTTCAAAACCTCTGGAAAGAGGACCACCACAAAAAGTTTAAGCCTAATTCCAGTACAAGCTCCTATCAGCTTCAAGAGCACATTGCCTTTGTCAACTTTTGGAAATAAAGGTGTGTGAAATATAGGTCAATTATTATCTGGCTTTAACAACAAAGCTACACTTTTGTTTTGTTCTGAATGAAAAAGAGTTGCTAAACTCTTTTGAAATCCTGATAGCGTCAAGGGAAATACTTTATTTTCTGAAACTTAATATTTATGAATATGCTTTATAATGCAGCCCCAGCTTTTGGAAACAACACATTAGGGCAAATACATTTTTTGCAGAATCAAACAGTTGGAGATAAAAGAGATGTCATTTTAATGCCAGGGCTATAGACATCCTAATGACACTGAGCAACTCACAGACTCCAGAGAAAAATGACATCCCTTTTTAAAAATACAAAGTCTAATAACTAATATATTCAAATGTGAATAACAAATAGTACCTTCCTCCTCAAGCACTCATCAGCACCCTGTATTTGTATACTCAGAAAACAAATCTCCTACGTATATACACAGTGTAACATTGCCCCTGTGCACACTCGCTCACCTTGTACATGTGATCAGGGTTACTGCAAGTCAGGAAAACAAATCCAGCCATAATTTTCCTGTGAATGTAAAGCCAGAAGTCTCCACAGCTGTGAAAGTCTGCTTTTATAAGGCAGACATAAGAAGCACCTGCATGTACATCCTTTCCCAACTAATCCTCAAAAAGGGGCTCAGCCAAAGCAGCAGTTTGCCATGAATGACACCGCCTTGCCATCTGTACTTGCTCAGGGCTTGAAAACCCCTTTTAACATCTGCCTCCAAATGGGGCTGCTTGGGACAAATCTTACCAGAAATCTCTCCCGATCTTATTCACAGTAGCTGTTGACACAGCTTCCTTCAGTCTATTTGGAAATAACATTTTTCAATTAATTTTTAGAGTCAGTTGCAGCACACGCTCAGTAACAGATAAAACACTGCATCTCCAAACCTCTCTTGTCTGTGCCTGGCAGCCCTAGCACAGCTCCACAGTTCAGCTATGATTCACCAGGAGCCACAGCTTGATGAAAAGACTGGGCTAACTTTCAGTGAAGCTTGACCAAGTCTGCAGCAATTTGTTTCTGAGAAGAACTGTGGTTTATGACTGAGAAGAATTGCAGATAATAGCTGAGTTTTGATGCAAGTTTTAGAGTTTTCATACTAGACTTTAAAAACACAGCATAGACTAAAAAGCTCAGCGCTTATTGAAAGCTGAGATAACAACATTTCTCCTAGAGCTGCTGTTTGTTGTAGCACATGAAAGAGACCTAATATTGGCAGGTTGCCTTCTGAGGTGCTATGGACCAGAATGAGCCAAGTGCCCCTTTCATCACACAATGGAAAAAAATCCATTTTCCATCTATCTCCAACAAAATGTTTCTACCTTACTTGATCACCATTCAGCAGAAACACTGACAAGTTAAAAAAAGGCCACAAAAAAGAATGAGCCATGCAGAACACTAGGAGAAGAAATCTTAATTAAATACATCAGACATAAAGTCAAGATGTTCGAGATTTTGAATACTGCAATATTATGACTTGAAACTAAAAATGAAGTTGCTCTGCTTTATCAAGGAAAACTTTCCTCTGGATAAGTTGGACTGTCAGTATTTATCCTATTCACCCCTCCTGCTCTGTACTTACATGTGCATAATTGTTGTGACACAAATCTTGCATCTACACCTCTTGTGGATTATTTTACTTTCACAATCACAAAGACAAGATCTCATAGGTCAAAGTGTAGGTGAGATTTCTGGTTAAGCACTGATATATTAAACCCTTGCAGAAGATTAGCAAAAAACTATTTCTTTATCATATCAGAGTTCTGTTTGGCCTAGAAATTTCAAGTCTGGTGAGTATTTTTTCCCCTAAATTCAGAAAACCTCTTGCAATCTTATACCACTGATCACTCCTTTGCAAATTTGTTCTTGTGTGCCTGTACCATGCAGGAATGCAGTCTTTTGCCACTCCCATTAAATTTTTAATTCCAGTTTTCTCCAGTGAAAAAGTGTTCTGATTGTCCAGTCTGCCCAGTCAAGAAGCATAGGCTCTCAAAACCTCTAACAAAAAGGTCACTCTGTTAGCATTTTGCTAGTTAGCATCTATTCTAAATCTTGATTTTTTGACTCAACATTAAAACAAGTCATTTTGTATTCTGCAGGCCCCAAAGGTGGTCAAACTGCTTTGGGAGCAAATTTATTTTGAAGGTGATGGCCGAGAGTCTTTGTATGCACTGAAAACACTGAATTCTTGCTATTCAGATGTCTGCCCATGAAAGAATGCATATGCTTTCCTTTCCCTCTTGTATTCTAGATCCAGGTTAAAAAAATAAAATTGTATGAGCAATTCTTATTAGGTAAAATCATAGTTCTCCATGTGGAATAGATTTTATTCCTAACTGTAGTCTTATAAATCAGTCTCAAGTGTTAGAGAAGTAAGGTGATACCCTTCCAAACTTTGGTCCCCTTCCGGGACTCTGTGCTACTGTTTGGGGTTTTTTCCATTCTGTTTTTTATTCACTTTTTATAATAAAGTCAGTCTTCACTGCCCACCCTGAATTACATTTTAGTACTGCAATTAGACTCTTAAACAATTGCAACACGATCCCCTCAGGCAAGGGACACAGCAGATCAACAGAGCAATCTGTGCTTATTGTCTTGTATGTCATGCTACTGTGACACTGAAGCTTTTTGCTTCTGCAAAGGGGAGGTTTGCAGGAGGAGCCTAGGGGTTGTTTGGTTGTGCTTGCAGTATCATTATAAAAAATTCACACTGATGGTGCTCGTTTTGATTTGAAAGGAGCCCAGTCTTGCGCTCCCAGGAGGATGTTAGAGAGATTGTTTGCTCCCCACATCCTTCTACCCCAAGACATTGGTCCAAAAAATCCCAACTTCTGTTTGTAGAAAGAAATTTACATTTGTAATTTTAAGTAGATAACAGGTAGCCTACGAGCTCAATTTATGTATCAGATTATTCCATCTGAAGTAGGTTTTACAGCTTTCTCAAGGTACCCTGCCATATTCATATAAAGCTTTTCACCCTGAAACACTGCAGACCATTGCCCAGAACTGGGCCTGTATTAGTGGGACTTCAGAGCACCAGAAAAGATACAGTCCCTGCTGGTTATATGCTGGAACAGATTTAAGTTTTTGTTTATGCAACTGTGGAAAGAAAATGAAATGCAGACTTATTTTGACTGGCCCAGATGCATCTACTGCCTCTCATTGAGGCTGCCACAAAGACACAGTGGCATATTCCAAAACAGACACTGTTAAAAATAGGTTAGAAAATGTTGTAAAATAGTTGATAATTGTTAAGCATGTATTATTAGTTTGGTTGCTATATTGTAAAAGGGGTTAAAAGGGTATTTATAAGAAATACAGTACTCAACATACCATAATACACCTAAGTAAAATGCATCACGCCCCCCAGGCGAAACAAGCCAGCCTGGACAGAACTGTAATGGGCCAATCAAGCACCTTAAACCTTCATGCAAATGAAAGGATCCAGAGACCAATCCAGAGGGACAAAAAACAGGATAAAAAGGGGCATCTGAGCTGCTCCACCTGGAACATCGGGGACATCCCTGCTCAATAAAGAACCCAGCGACGCCACAAGGAACGCTCCTGCTCAGACCATGAGCCCCTTGCTTTAGGCCTTGCCTTTTATAATAAATGCTGAAATCACTTTTAGTACTGGGAGCGTGGTCCCATTTTGAACAGACACTATCTGTCCTGAAATGCTTTTCTTCTTTAAAACAAATTGACTTTTTTCTTCTTTATCGCCGTCCTATTTTTAAGGCTGGGAAAGGTCAGCATATTGGCTCTTGCTGCCTACCAATGTTGGCCACAGATACACCTTCAAAATTGGGTAAGAGCAGCAGTGGATGCCAGGGTTTGGGTTCAATGCCTTAATTCAGCTTGGAGCTGAGAATGAGAATCTCCTCCACCTGTAAAGGCTTTCACTGAATTTTGACAGAATTCAGTTTCCTCTGGTATTTTTTCCCCATGACATGCTATCGAAAACCACCAGCTGGGAATCCTTCCTTCCGCTGCCTCAGTGCCTACTGGGGGGAGCTGCTGTCCTGAGCCCTTACAGAGCCCATCCACCCTGTCACAGAAGGACATTCAGGATTAAGGCATTTCAACTATGGTCACGAAATACTAGAACTACTTCAAATTTGTGTTAAGAAAAGAAATAATGGGACACTTGGTATATACACATGAAATACCCTCAGGTCAGGTACAAGTAAAATACTTGAGAAAGTGATGCACTTGAGAGGAAGCCACAAGACAACTCACACCCCAGTGTTTTGGGGAAAGCAATGGGCAATATGCCACATTTACATGGGTAGTGAGAGTCAGCAGTGTTATCTGACTGGAGAATAGCACAATGCCTTTAATCTAATATAGGTACCATAAAATATGTTGGCAGCAATTTTGCTGTCCTTTTACCAAAAATAAACTGGATTTTAAAGAAAATAATTTTACAAACATGGAAGGAATTAGGCAATAGCAAACAGGACAGGACACAATGTGGATTTGCCAGTGTTAGATCAGATTAGACTGATTTTCTTCTCTGCTGATATAATTAGTATTCACATGGGGAAAGATATGGTTGATCTAACATCAGAAAATATTTAAATTACTACCACATAGGTAATTATTAAACTGGAGAAGATAGGGAATACCTGTGAGAATCATAAGCTGCAGAAAATGGGCTAAAGACAGTGGTTTGGAAAAGGATACAAAGCTGGAAGGAAGAAAAAAAAGGTGTGCAGCTTGTCAGCAGTTGGTCATTTTGTCTCATCTTACATAATGTTCTTGTTAGTGCTTGGAGCATGCTGGTGGAGTTAGTGATGCTGTGAAGTTGGGAGGCATTACGGAGATGTAATAGGGTTAGACACTTGTATTGGCAGAAATGGATGACCTTGCAGTCTGGAGTAAGAGAAATTGCACAAGTGAATGTCATTCCACAGAGCAAGCTAGTTCGTTTCAGGATGGATAGCTAAATCTTCTGCTTTAAGGCATGGATATCAACTAAAAGTGATGGGAAAGGAGAAAGATCTGATTGTTTCCAAGTGTGGAATAGCCACTTCTCACTGCGATGGTCAGGAAAAGCATTGCTGTACTGCTGCCGCAGTCAGCCATCTTTGCAGAAGGGCAGAATTTTTCCTACCAGGCCTTTTCCATACACTCAGAGAAGGAGCATATTAGGAGGCTGGCATTTGTAACACTGGGACAGGGCACTGTGGTGAATGGAGCACTCATCCTTTGCAAAGCTATTCTCTCAGGTTCCCAAAAATGCCAGTGGACATAGCACCTCAGTGCCACTACCAGCGATATTCAGCTTTTAGAGCTTTCTCAGTGGCCATGTCAGAAACTATTTAAAATGAAAGGAATCAGATTCTTGGGAACAAGATGTCAGTGAGAAAGAAGTGCCAGTATGTCATTCTGTGTTAGGTCAGCTGAATGTAAGCCTTCAACGAAATAATATCTAAACATTTTATGCATCTGGACAGTATGTTTACCTTGCAACTAATTCTTCCTGGGCTCCTAAGATTTTTTCATTTGTCCAACTTAAATTTAGCTTAAATAAAAGCACAGAATGTCAAAGAAAGCCAAACTGCATGACAACTCTTCATAAATTATTAAAGATTGGGGATGTCGCAGCAGAAATTCTGTCTTTGTACCTTATAAAGCTGTCACATTAAACTGATGAAGGGCCAGTCTGAACTGGGCAACACATTTATTCTGAAATGGTCTTACAAAAAAAACCCCAAACAAAACCAAACCAAAACCAAAACAACAACAAACCAAGAACAACAAAACCACAACAACAAACTCAACAAAAATCCCACAAAACAAACTTGTTTCCAAGCCAAATAGCATGTACATCTCAAACTTCATCTTCTTGAGCACAGTCACATGGTACTTCAAGTATTAAGTACCAAGTATTCAAGTAAATCTAAAATACACTCCTAAAATGTAAGTGAACTTTTTCCTTTACTTCAGAGAAGAATAGGACCCATCCTTCTGAAATAAGAAACTTCCTAAACACATTTGTGTCTCAAGAGAGGATGTGGGGAAAAAAAAGCAGACACTCAAAAGGAAAGATTACATTGCATAACACATTATTAAAAGAGTCCTCAAAGTGAAAGCTATAGAATACAAAACCTTCAGAATCCAACCATAGATGGTACTGCCACATGGAAGAATATGAAAAATTTATAAAATTGACTAGAATATTTTTTAAAGATAGTGAGGAAAAGCTCTTAATTTCCTAACAGAAGAAAAAAACTGAATTATTAATGAAGCTGAGTTCTGACTGCTGTTGAAATTGAAAGTAGGCCTGCAGACTCAGACATCTGACCCTGAGCATGGCTCTGGTCCAAGTCTGGGAGAAGACAAGCAGAGAGAAGCTTTGGCAAACAGGCAAATACACTGTTCATTGGAAATACTTCCACCACAGAGGAGGAGCAAAAGATCTCCAGTTATGTCTACCCAAGGGACACCCTATGACAAATGTCCCATTAATTACTTTGTGTTTCAAAAACACATCTGCTAAAGGGACAGAATCTGGTGAACTGATCAATCAACAAAAAGATCAATTTTTTTTATGTTAAAAAAATAGAAAGAAACAGCTGGAGAGTACCACTGTGTTTAACTAAAAATGTGTTAATCTGCTAGACACATTTTTCTGAGATGGAGGTTCAAATTTTGCAACTGTAGCAGATCCGACCAGATCCCAGGCTGTTCAGGCATGGCTGGAGCTGAGTTCTGCCTTCATCTGCTGCACAGTGGCTCTGTCCACAGTAAGACATCACATCTCTCGCTATCAGATGAGGACAGCTCTCCAGACAACAGGCTGTTGGAATGGCAAAGCAGCCTACTATTCACTGCCTGCATTGCCATTGCAATGTGTGGAAGGGCTGGCATACCCTCCATTGCCAAGGAAAGGCTCAGGGTATGTGCAACAATGGGCTGTTGTTGGGGACCATGGCAATATTCAACTCCCCTTCCCACATCCTTTCCTCATTCAGCCTTGGAAGAAGCAAGACTAGATTCCCCAGGACCTCTCACAGCCACCTTCCATCCCAGCCCTGCTGTTCTCTAAGCCCCTGCCTCCCCATTCTTTTCCTACAGCAGCAGCAGAGTGGTCCCTCTCCCATATACTTGTGAAAGCAAAATTTAATTTTGCCTTCTCTGTCTAAAAGTCCAAACTAGTACTGAACTCTGCAGAGCCTACAGGGTTTGGTATTGAGAACTAGTGTTGGCACAGTTTAATGACCTTTTATATTTCAATGGGAAGGACATAACTTTCTGAACATACTCAGCAACGGAGAGATTGAGTCTTGGCTAAAGGGCACAGGATAAGTTATGATCAGTTGTGAGTATCCCAGGTATTCCTGGGAGTGCACTTTGGGTCAGAAAATTTTTCAGAGCTCTAGCCATTGCTATTCTCTGTGGGGCTACAGGGCAGGAAGGGCAATTTTCCTCAGGTGCCCCATAGTGTGGAAAAATCCCTTGTATTTCTAGCTATTAAAAATAGGACAAGAACCTAACTTACAGCGAGATACCAAGAACATAAATCATTCTCTCAAGGACTGGAAAGTTGGGGGCAATTGACAAAACTTCAGTTTCCCGTGGGGAAGTTTCTCTTTGAGCTTGGTGGTAGTGCTCAGTGGCAGAAGCAGAGACACTCTTCTGAAGCCCAAGTCAGTGTTGCTGAGGCTTCCCAGGGTAGAGAAGCAGCAGAGGGAATAGTACAAAGTTACAGCTGTACAGGAATTAAGTTATTTAGCAGTAGTCCTGTGACAGATTATGTATATCTGGGCTCTGAGCCACATCTGATTTGAACAGGACTGTTATTATTTTTAATGCATTAGGGCAATTTAAATAAAGAAAATACCGTCAATCCCTAAGGTCACTGTAAGGTCACACGCCCAAGCTGTGGTACTCCTTCTGCTTCTTGGTTATTCATTTACATGGTACATACCATAACTTGCAAGCTTGAGGAAAAATGACATCTGGAAGACTTGAGGTTTATAAAACTAATTTCTTAAAAATTGCAAGCTACCAATAGTCCTGCAATTATGAGAGAGTTGCTGGTCATTACACAGTCATCGGGAGAAAAAGTCAGTGAACGATGCGGTAGGGATAAAACATAAGAGTTGAGTATCAACAAAAATAAGGGATAATATAGAATTTCTGCCTCTAGCCCTCTTCAAGGTAAACTTGCTGAATAGATATATTTGTCATGCACATTTTACTAAGTTGTCATTAAAGTGAGTAACTAATGTCAAGGTTGGGTCCTGGAACCAACAGCTGCAGCTTCATGGTCTGGCATATGGTTGTGCAAGGCAGTACAAGTTGTACAGACTACCAGCTGTAGAGGATAGAGCAGAATAGAACTGAAATGGGCCAGCTCAGAGTCAAACTTCTAGTCAGAAAGGTGTTTAAAACAATAATTAAAGGCAAGTTAAACCAGTGCTTAAATCTCAGGGAGCACATTGAAAACAAAAACATACTGTAAAGCCCTGGTCTTCACTTGGTAAATTTATTTAAAATAGGCTACTTTTCCCTGGGGTGATTCAGAAGTTCCCAAGAGGTTAAAACCCGAACTTTACTGGCAATATAGAAGGTCAGGAGCTCAGCAACACTGAAAGCAAACATTCAATCAAAACAAAGCATTGACTTGGCAAACTCTAACCCATCCAACTTTAAACTACCTAGATTTCAAGAGGAAGAAATTAGGAGAAGAGAGAAAGAGAATTTTCTCCAGTCTCCCACAGATACTGAAAGAGCTCCTTTATACCTAGAACTCAGACAAGTTTTACTGATTTAATATACAGACGTATAAATTATCATCAGCACACACGCAGAACAAAACAGAACAGTCGACATGAGTAAACACTAATTTTAGGAAGCCAGGCTTCTCAGAAATGTCTGAAAGTCATGGAGTAGTATCTACTTTCCAGTCTACACGCATCATGACTGAAAATTCTGACCCCTGCCTCTCATGTGGAGCTCAAGTACTTTGCCTCTCAGCAGCACTTATCAAATTCAGACTTTTCTTCTAATCTCATTGTTGCAAGTTTCACAAAAATCCTGGTATCACTGCCATTTATGATCACATCTGGTTTGAACTGAGCTTTTGATTTCCCCTGTAGCTTAGCAGCAGAGCTTAAGCAGCAGAACAAGGACTGCAAAGTTGATACATGTGAAAAGATGTTATTAGGAAAAGATAAGAATACTTTACAATTCAATAGCATACAAACCTGGATCTGGGGCTTTGATTATACTGAGATGCCAAGTGATGCAAAACACAATTTATTTCTGTTCTTTCCCCACAGATACCTATACTCTATGTCTGAGGATATAACTACAGGGTTGGCATGTAAATAACTTATTTGAAGGATATCATTAGCAACTTGCTGTGTTCTCAGTTGCCCTCCTCTTTCTATCCACCTCAGTATTCCTTTGTGTAGTTGTCTATAGGAATCAAATTTGCAATGCATAGTAGCCAGATTCTTTAGCATTAACATACATTAGCTGTAACTTCTTTTCTAAGTGGAGTGTAAAAACAGTAATGTCTTCTCCTCCACACTCTTGGAGGGGTGGGAGGGCTAGACAACTCCTCAGTTTAACTGGAAATAATCTGTGCTTTATGAAAGTCCTAATGCACAAGGAAGTCTGTATACCATCCACAGCAACTAACAGGACTTTTCTTGCAGGAGTCCTCAGCATTGATATTGTTGTTGTAACACAGTAGTAATATCCAACCTCTTTTTGGCTTAGTTCAAACATAAACCAGTTATTTTAAAATACGGGATTCCACCCCCCTCTTTTACTCTTCTTGAATAGATGCAGAGCCCTATCACATTCAAATTTTGGTTGCCAATTCATAGATAAGTCCCTTTCAGCAGATTGCAATTCTTCTGCCCTGCTTTTTTTTTTTTTAATTTTTAAAAAAATTTTAAACAGAAACTATAAAATATAAGACAAAATCAGTGTACAAGGTAGCAGGACCTTGCATATTTGTATGGTGTTCTTTTCTGGTGCATCACTACAGTGAGAACTGTAACAAAAATATGACCATAAACCCTAAAAAAAGATTTTATGAAAATGGTGCATGCCTACATCATGTTAGCACCCAGCTCTCTCAAGGCAGTGCACTTTGCAGAATCAGAAAAAGATCATGAAAATCTCTAAATCCTGAATATACAGCTTCTCTGAAGCTACACCAGCCATTTAGGCTTCTATTACTGACACAGCTATCCAGCCCCTACATGGAGAGTTTACAACCAGCACACCTTAGTAGTAGTAAGTGGCAGGAGAGATGGCAAAGGTGTTCAGCTAAGCACAATTGAAATTCTGCTGGGAATCTGACCCCACCAGCCTGGAGTGCCTCTGAGGAGTGCCTAGGGGTACTGAAAAAGTTTCTTTCTGCTGGAGGAGGTCAAACTTGTGTACAGGTACTTTTGTAGCCCTTTGAATACTTGCAATACATCTACAGAGAGCTGTAACTTTGCATACTAAGAGTTATTCGAGTGTACGACAGATTTCCTAGGTGGTCTTGTACAGGTGCACATAGTCTTGGAAAGAAAATGGTTTCTGAACTCATGCCAGAGTTCCATGAATAGCAGAGGAATTTAGCTTGTAGGAGTGACTAATGTGATAACATCATACTGCTGTTCATTTAGAATCACCTCTATCAATTACAATGCACACATTTCCAAAACAACACAGATATTACATTGTTACATTTTACCGTCTTCTTTAAGAATATTTTTCTTCTGTTTATGAAAATAAGTAGGAGAAGAATGGGTACTTCAGAGGAAGAGAAATACAGATTTTCTGAAAATTCTTACGAAAGATTTTATAGCTCAATATGTTCTCTGTGAAGTTAAGAGGAACAGAGGATGCTCTTCACCTACTTTCTGATTTAAAAAGGAATTGCTTATCTTTAAACAAGTCTCTCTCACAAAAAAAAAAAAATTAATTTTTTCAGTTGTAACATTAGCTTTTAGGAACTTGCTGTTTTCCTCAATTGTAATAGAATTCAACAAAAGGAAACCAAGTAGATGTGCCATTCTCTGGGCTTGGGCTCCTCACACCCTCTAAACTGGGTAACAGATTGAAATATCATTCTAGAGGCCTTAATTCAAGAGTCCTGGCCTTGTTTTTGAACTTTGGAAGAAGGAAGTAAGATGTGCTTGTGCAGAAAAGCACTGCTGCATGTACCTTCTCCATCAGCCTGATGTCAGTGCATTCCCTCAGTGAAGGGAGCATTAAAGATCAGTCCATCTTACAAAAACCTTTCTGTGGAGGGCAATTGAGCATCTATTTCTGTTGCACAGTGGACTAGACAGAAGTTGAAGCTCTTCCAGTTGCTTTTGCTTTTTAGACTTAAGGACCAAGCCTCAAAATTTCTGGCAAATAGAGAAACAGGAACCCTGTATGTTTAAATGGCCCAGCAAACGAGCTGTGGATCATTCATCACTGCCTCAGTTTAATACAACATGTAGGACTACCAAAGCTATACATGTATTAATTTCATCTGTAATTGGCTTAACAAGAAAAATAAAGTGGAGACACTGAAGTATGAGGACTGGTGAGCCTGTTTGTATCAACTGAAGCAAAATTAGTGAAGAATTAAACTGGTTATATAAACCTAAAAACTCCTAAAAAAAGAAATCCCAATTCCCCTTAACCTCCTTTCTCTCTAGATAGAGAGGACAGTTGTTAATATTGGCTGTTGGGCTGCTTATATTGCTTACTACCAGTAGATAGCACATCTCAGCACATTCATCTGTACTCTGTCCCTTACACAGATATCCCTTCCTGTGCTAAAGCCTGGTGAAAGAACATGTTGTCTCTCCATGTCAACAGTAAAACAACCATTATCTTCATCTGGGTCAGGATTTCACCAGCTGTCTACCTCTTGACTTTAACTAGGCAAGAAAAATTCAACTCTCAACTTCAGCTGGCCTTTGGACAAATACATTTATGTATGGCATTTTGCATAGAGTAAGAGTTACAATAAAAAATAATGAGTAAGCGAAGGGGGAGCAGAAATCCAACCCAGACAGACACCCTGCACAGACTCTCCAATCTTCTGTGCACTGGCTAACACAAAGACTGAAGCTGTGCTGAACTTTAGCTCAAAAACTCAGCTTGGGGACTCAAAGTCCTAGTGCTAATCCAAGCAAACTCCCAGGTTGCTTCCAATCAGGAAAAAATATTTTAGTGTAAGAACACAGGATCTAGAAGGCTCAAATACGAGAAGAGCTAAGCATTGCCTCTCTTTAATTGATTAAAAGCAAGGCCTTGCCAGCTGAACAAAGTCTGATTCTGTACATACTGAGCCACCCAGGAAAAAACTTAAGCTACAAAAGCATCTTTGTAGAGTTCTACATGAAAATGTTCTAATTCATCTTCAAATCTCACTGCTGGTTTTTTTTTTTTTTTTTATATTGAGAGCACATGGTTATCTATTTCAATTTTTAATTAATTTGAAATAAATTTCCGTAAGTATTTAAAAAGATTTATTTAAAATATATTAAATGGTGCATAATTTAAAAAGTACACTCAGCAACACAATAGGGTGCTTGCACTACTTCTTTTCCAGAAGTGAAACTCAAGGATATTCAGTACCCTGACACAGTACCATAGTTATATATGCTATATCTATATTGTCCCAATAAAGGAAGTTAAACTAGGAAAAATCAGAGTTCAATATGACAAAAAAAAGAAAGTTGCTCTCTTCCCTAAAAGTGAGAAAAGTAGTATGCAGTGTGTGATTATGTTCAGTAGAAATGAGCCAACTTCAAAACATTACTGAAAAAACTTAGTAATTTTTTTTCCTGTGTGTTTCTTAAAACCAATTCTCTTGGCTTGGGCTCCTCACACCCTCTAAACTGTGTAACAGAACTTGTCTATGGCCACTTCTGAAAGCTTTTGGACACAAAAAAAGAAAAATCAAAGAGAAGGCTGTTGCATTAGGCAACATAGAACCTGTTGCTTGAAATCAATAAGGTGCATTCCACCAGATCACAGCTATAGCTGATGACAGACAGAACACCTATGTGTCTCTGTACAGGTTTTTTTATGTCTTTCAGGTCCTCTTGTCTCTTTCAGAGAGCAGCTGTGCCAGAACCTTCCAGGACCACAGACAGATGTTATTTAATAGGGACCCTAAGCTGGTCAAAGGATGAAGACAAGTGCTACAAGTTAACAAGTTGCAATCTACAATTCCCTGAAAGGAGATTGTAGTGAGGTGGAGTTTGGTCTTTTCTGCCAGGTAACAAACAATAGGACATGGAGAAAGGGCCTCAAGTGGCACCAGACAGAGTTTAGATTGGATATTATAAGAAACTACTGCTTCTTCACAGAAGCAGTAAACAAGCAGTGGGGCTGCCCCAGGAAGTGATAGATCCACCACCCCTGGGAGTGTTCAAATGTGAAGATGTGGATATGGTTTAGTGATAGACTTTGTAATGCTGAGTTAAGGACTAGATTAGGCCATCTTGGAGGTCTTTTCCAACCTTAATGGGTTTATGATTTTAAGTTTTCCAAGAAAAAAATTTCCCTAGAAAGCAAGATTCCTGGTAGCAATCAGACTCTTTGTACAACTTCATGACATTGCCTTGGAACAAATGGCTTTGGAGCTGCTTTTACAGGCCAGGAGGCAGTTTGACTGGAGGTGCTGCTGCACTGCCATGCATCACAGCAGCAACAATGCATCACTGGAGTGATCAGCCCTGGTTTCAGTGCAACAATGAAAAATACAGAGCCTGTGGCAAGCAATCCCCTCATGGACGCAAACATGGGAAACACACTTAGGTGCCAGGCTGCTTCAGAAGCTAACTGCAGGCAGAAGGAGGCTGTTTTAGTTATTAATTTAAAAGACATCTGGGGGAAAAACACATACCTGGCTGATGGGCATATGTTTCTTCTACCCCTAAACTAAAAATGTTCCCATTAGACTCGCTCCAGAAAACTGGCTGTTTCTTGTTTCATTAGAGTGATCGAGGAGCCCAAAACTCTAAAAGTGTATTGCTTCCCTACCTCTTAATTTCCCTCAGACTGCATATTTCCAGTGTGCATATTAAATACAATGTGCATTTAGATGCTGATGTAAAAGTTATTTTGTGGCTGGGTGTTCTGTGAAGTTAATTAGCTGTATACTGTATCTGGACTCAGACCGGCAAATATTGCTCACCCTTTTCAAGCAAGACCCTCCAAATAACTTGTTAAAAGTTACTAAATGGGCCAAATTTTATTCCTATCTAATATATCAAGCAGTTTATGGAAAATTAAAGGTCTTTACTACAAAACCTCTTCTCAACTGTGATGCACCTGGGACACTAATTATTTAGTTAAAATTGAAATTTTGAAATATAATTCAGAATTTTATTGTTGGTTCATAAAGTCTATTCTCTTTTCAGGTCTGCCTCATTCTTCATACTTAATAATAATCTTGAAAGAGCGACTTGAGTTGCAGTTGAAATAGAATTTAATTTACATGCAACTTATAATAGGTATAGTTATATTTTATAATTATCACTTGCAACTGAAAATGCCTCTTTCAGAAACTCAATAGTAACGATTTGTCAGCAATAGTTTCTTTGTAATTCAGAGCAACTTGGTTAAAAACACAAATTATCCGACTAGCTAGACACGTCTTGCAGACAGTACTTGTGCACAAAATTATATCATCTGCTGCACAGTAATTTAACTCACATCATTTTATCTGAGCTTTCTGCTTTTGAGGTTTTTCACCATTTAATTTGCCTAATTTCTGAGATGGCTGTGTACAAAACCAGATCATGGACAGTGTGTCCTGGGTTTTGGTGGCGGTGTTTTTAACCTCAGTGTCAGCGCACTCAGACATTCCAGCCCTAACCAGATAGAACTACTTGGAAATGATAATTTGTTCCATAGCTGAGATTATTAAAATGCAGGAGGAGGAAACAAACAACAAACCCAAAGTAGCAAGCGTTTTCTGCTAACGATTCCTTTCTTCTGATACCACTTCAAGCCCCAGGTAGCAACAAACTCCAAAGCTGGCAGGTGCTGAAGAATACTTTCTTCATCTTTCAGATGTTCACAGGTCTTTCTGAAGGACATATTAGTGCCAAATCAAGAGGGAAGCAGGAATCACTTTGAGTACTGAAATCCCTGCTGGGATATTATATATAGCTGGCCAAAAATATTTTCACATTTCTGCATAAAGAGATTTAAGTTACAAAAAAATGTTGGCTATGTTTTGTCTCCTTCCCTTTTAACCTCAAAGCTTATTTGCTGCAATTTAACGTCAGCAACAGTCATAAAGCAATGATTCAAGCATTGAATAACTTGAGAATTATAGGGAGAGGAGACAAAAAATAATTGTTATAGTAAACTATCAAGTACTAACATTGTAGTGTCATTCAATATCAGAATGTGTTTGTGTGGGAAGCTTAGATGGCAGACAAGGTGAGACTGTGACTCCCTAAGGTGCCCTTAGTTTTTTTATTTCCAGAGTACCTCCAAAAGGATATGAAGTGCCTTTGACCTTTTTTCCCCAAGAAGCAGCTCCCATATTTTGAGAGATTGCTTATACAAGGTTTGGAGTGTCTCCCATATTTTCCATTTGTCTCTGAACACTTTCACTCCTTTGTAAGGGTGAAAAGTGTTTCTTAGTAATCCAAGTAAACAAATACTCAGACTGTAAGTTATTGCTTCAGAAATACCATTCATTTGGAGAGAATAACCTTCTTTCAGAAGCAATTCAGCATTTTAGAAAGAGAAAAATGGTACAGTCATGCATCAGGAAAGCTCACATATGTTTAAAGAAGCCAGGCATATTAACACGGAGAGACATCTTATATTCAGAAAATAACTGTTTGCTAGTTAATAAGGCTGACACAACAAAATGCAGCTTATAAGGAAGTCTATTGTGGATTACACATTGAATGCAGTGGGTAGCACTGTTTTCGCATGGATTAAAGGTAAAAAAGGTACTACAGCATTACCCCACACCTGAGCAAAGAGTATCGCTTGCTAGCAAATGAAAGTAGAGGTCTTTTGATACACCTGCATAGATCAATACTATCAGAGGATGCTGAAGTCCTAATCCTTCAACTACACTTCTGATTTTATGAACCAATCATAAAGGCATTTATGAACTGGATATGTAGCTAATGAAAAAACAAAGCCTGCTCCACAGGACAATCTGTCACATCCAAAGGAGGGAGGCTCTGTGCATGGGAGGGCTCACGTGTCGCAAGAACTTTCCTCTCTGCATCAGCTATATATGTCCAAGCCAACTCACCTAGCCTTGTTTCAGAGAACAAGGTTCAGGTGAAATAAATCTTATTTCACTATATGTAGTGCTTCTTAGAAATAAGCAGGCAAATTTAACCTTACTAAAAGTCTTACTCAAGAGGCTGAAAACGTTATTGCAGTTTCTCACTGGTCTATCAACAGCTGCAAGACATAAAGGCATGCAACACAAAATTAAACAACCTCACTGAAAAATAAACTATTATTTGCAATATCATTTATGCTGGTATTAAAGTTAGAACCCAAAAGAAACATTAAATTATGATTCTGCACTACTGAAAAAGTTCAGAAAGACCTTGTAAATCAACATCTGATCAAGGAAAAGAAAATATGACAATGATTGCAAAGTTCCCTATGAATGTCTACAGACTGTATTATATAACAAAGTGTATGCACATGGAAGTGCTGGTCATATTGTGTCAAGACATATTTACAGGGAACAATCATCTTCCTTCTTCTCAGATGACAGCAGTAGCTGGAGGGACTCAGGCATATTTGCTTTGGTTTGGCACTGCTCTCAGAGGGGTGCCCGCAGCGGGTGTACTCTGCTTGACACCCTGCCTACTATTCTGGTCACAGCACAACATGGCATTAAAGGCTGGATCAAATGCTAAAATAGAACTTTTAACATTGAGTGTAAGAGACGAGATTGCTAGATAAAACTGAGCTAAAATGCCTCAACCTTATCACAACCAAATTGTCTTTTGACCTTCTTCAGCATAAGCCTTTTAACACAATCTGAATTTAAACAAAATGGAAAAAAAGTGGGTGATGGCAAGTGAACCTTTTTCATTTTTTTGGTGATACATTCTGACCACTTTCAGTGCACAGACAGGGCTCAAAGCTCACTGCAGTGGGCCAGTAGAATTAAAGCATTACTTACATTACATACCCAAAACATCACTTCTGTGATGGAAAAAGCAGCACAGATGTAAACCTGTCATCATGAGGAAGGTAGCAACATGTCTTCCTTTATCCATCTCATTACTAAGCATTTTCCTCATCTTTCCCAGGAAGACATGGATAAATGTATAGTACACAAGGATGTGCCCACAAATCAATTGGACTCACAGCATCAGGAAGGCAGACATACAATGAGAGGTTCTAATTGCTTTTATTAATAACATTTAAAACTAACATGCAACTCTGCTAGTGTTTTAATCAGCCTTAAAAATGTAATTGCACAGAACCCCTATGGTTCAAATTATGTCAATATTTCAGGATGCCCACATGCAGAGAGCTGCTACCAGCAGATAATATTGCTTATGTTCCTTAGGAACTAATAAAAATTGTTAATTTATAAGGAGGAAGCCTCTCTGAGTCACCTTAGCTTTTTGTTAAGATCCCTGTAAAGATATGCTCCAAGACATGCCATATGCAACCAAAGGAAGCAAAAGGCAGATTTAGAATGACAAAATCAAATCATTTCAAAGCAAATAATGCAGTCAGGGATCAATACAATTTCTTGTGTATATTTACATTTGCACACTTATCTTTTCCCTTCTACTAAAGACCTGCTTGGTGCTTAGCAACTATGAGCCATCTGAACTGTTCACTACAGTCACTGCAACCCAGTGAGAGAGATTTACAGGAAAAAATGTAAAAGATAATGGAACAAGCACATTGGGAACTCTACTATATGAAGTCATAAAAGTGATCCAAAACTAGCCAGCTCATTTCACATGCTGCTACAGAGTCAGAACACAACACAATTTCCCTTTCATTCTTGTGTATGTATATTTCATATATACATAAAATATATGTATATACATATATGTGGAGGATTTTTGGTTTATTTTTTCTGTAGGTTTTTTTTTTCAGTGTTCAGTGAGCACATGGAGGTGTCCATTATGCACAATAAGTGCATACATAGCTGTAGCTGATATCTAAAATAAGCTTCCAGGTAAATAAACAAGGAATCCCTGACCCAATTGCCCAGAGCTGGAAAAAAAAAATTACTTTTCTTCCTCACAGCAGAAAATATTATTTGCAGAAAGCCAAAACTTTGTAAAATTAAAAAAAAACTTGGTTAATACAAGAATCACATCTACACAGGAAAAGCTGTGTAAATCCACAATATTGAAAGCAAGGGGGCAATAAATAGCATTTACAGAGAAATCTTTGAGAATGGGAACAGAAATAGTTCAATATTGCTTCCTGATACTTTAACAGAGGCAGCCCTTTGAAAGTGGAAGATGTGTGTCCAAATGAACAGAATAAAAGATCATGAACTCCTACAGACTAAAACTTAAACACACAATGTTGGGATCTATCTCCATACGGGCCACTAATTGTTGGCATTGGTGCTTGGGACCAATTGACAGTGGATGGGAACTGTCACTGTCAGTTTATTATCTTACTGCAAGACTTTCACACCTTCTCTCTGTGAGTTCTCACAGGCAGCTCCTCACAACACAGACTCCTTTTCTCTTTCTTCTGCACAGCTGCCTGACCCTTGCTCCTCACAGCAGCACAACCAAGCGCCTCCAACTCTCCCCTCAACCAGCTGACCCACTCTTTTCTAATACCCATCCTTACTGGACACAGCTGTGACCTGGTAAAGGCAAGGCTGTTCCTACTCTTTGTTAATTAGTACAGCTGCAACTCCCCAGGGCCACTATCTCTATTGTCTCACAATCCATCCTCCCACACACAGCAAGGCAGACAAAAATGTTTCAAAGCACAATTGATAAAAGTAATACACCCACAAAGATATAGATTGATTGCAAAGTCAATTGATAATAATGCAAGAACAGAAATGTATGAATATAAGATGTAATTTCTTGCACAGCTTTTCTCTCTGGGAGAAGATGGGAAGATTCCTATGTTCCCAGAACAAATAAGTGTGTTGGGGGTCTTTTGAGGGAATTTGTTTTTAAATTAGTGACTCAGAGGAGCTGTCTGAAATTGAAGTAACTGTAGAATAAGTTATGAAACAAATTCAGAAACTGAACTTAACAAATTGCCAAGTCCAGATGGTATTCACCCAAGAGCTTTAAAAGAACTCAAGGATGAAATAACTGAATTGCCAAGGATAGTGTGCAGCCTCTCATTGCACCAGTATGAGAGGACCACAAAAAATGTGATGTCATTTTTTAACAAAGAGTTTCAAGGCAACTTCAAGCTCTTGGCCTGTAGTAGGCAAGTAAATGGCAACTTCAAAAAAAAAAAAAAAAGAAAAAAAAAGCAGAAATAATAGTCATCTCAATGATCAATTCCAGGAGTCAATAGGGTTTTGAAGAAAAATTATGCCTGGCAAAACTATATTTTGAGGGGGCAAGAAATTCTGTAGATAAGTCTCATAAAGCTGAAAATGACTACTTCAATTTCCAAAAGGATATCTAACTGAAGTGGTAAAAACAAGCAAGTAAAGCATAAAGGATGAATGTACTAGCATAGGCAGCTAATCAGTTGAAAGTAGAAACTGAAGTTGGAAGTAAATGGTAAATTCTTGCTAACCTATGGTTCTACCTGAATTTGCGCTAATTTCCATTCAGGTGAAGTATCTGAGAGAGGGTGAGAAATGGAGTGAGGAAGTGTTATTATTTTGTTAATATTAAGTTATTAAGAACGAGGGCCAACAGAAAAACAGCAGAGTCAAAGAGCTGAGTGGACAATAAAGGAGCTGAGGAAATTCAGTGTAGGTGATAATAAAGGATACACAGAAGACAAATCAAATTCCAGCTTCACATGTAAATGATGGTCCTTACTATTTTGCTGACCATTACCACTCACAAGTGGTATCTTGAGACTATGACAGAAATAGAAACACAGCATATAACTATATAAATGTAATAGGAAGTTCCATGAACACACCAGCTCATTTCTTTGCAGTGCTTAAAAACTTAAAGTTTAGGCACTACTAAGTGATAAACAGAGAAAAAAAATTACCTACATAATGCCAAGGCTTATTTGGTGCATGAGTATTACAAGATCATGAGTGCAATCTCCATCTCTCTTGGGAGCCTGGAACAGATTCAGAGTTGGAAAGCAACCAAGATCATGAACATGAGGACTGGACAGCTCAGCCACAGAAAGAGATGACAAAAGCAGGTTATGGTGGAGGTGTACAAAATCACGATGCTCATGAACAGGTTAAAAAGGCATTACTAGCTTGCCCTCATTGCCAATAAAACAAATGAAGCATTAAAGAAAGCAATTTGGAGCCAGGTTGCAAGCAAACAAATGGATAAAGGTTCATTTTACAACATTCCTTAAGAAAATAATAGCCATACCTGGGAGAATATTCAGGATTACCTGTGTTCCCACTCTTCACTTTCCCACATGCCTCCATTTGTGGACACTGTAGTATCTAGGATAGTTAGCCAATCCCTAGTCTGACCTGTAGTCTTTTTTCTATTGTCATATTAAGATGCATGGCACCTCACTTCCAGATTAATTCAGATACATCTGAACTACAGATCTAGAATAGCAGTTTATCTGGATTTGATAACAAATACTGTTTATGAAACCCAACAGCTTTTCAAGGAGGAGGTATCATGAATTTGAATACCATCTCTACAAAACCAGGCATGTAACAGATGAAGAGATTTTAAAATAAGAAGAATCTCTTGTAAGGAATCTCTTTCACTACAGTTTCCTCTTGGCAAGTGACAATCAGATTTTTGGTTACTAAATATCAGTAGAGCTTCTGTCATTTCACTGCAGCTCCCCAGGAACACCCAGCAAAGAATCTTAGAAAGTTAATACCAGTGCTCTCTGTCCTTGTTAATTGTTGATCCTTGAGACTGTTTCAGGGAATGGGGATGTGATGGTTTATACTGTTGTTTACCACTGTCCTACCAAATACCACCATACAAAACCTCACAGAGAACAATTCTAAACCAAAGATGTTCCAGGGACCCTTGCCAGGCCAGTTTGCACACGGATATGCTAGTCTGAGATCAAAGGAGAAGACAGGACTTTTCCACAAAGAAAAGAGTGAGTGGAGGGAGGAGGAGGGAAATGGATGTGGGAAGGAGATGGTTAAAATTCTTTCGTGCCATAAATCAGATTCATTACACTGTTGCAATTTCCATCCCACAGATTTTTCTCTTAGCTTCCTGCCTTAGTATCCTGGCAAGGCCTGTTGTTTGAACACTTTGGTCTTCAACTGATATAAGGGCAGAAGCCCTTCCCACATGTAATGCTCCTCTTGAAATCCTCCTCTTTTCCACATTGCTTCATAATCTGCAGCCTCCCCTGTGGAGAAGAAGCTATGGTTATATGAAACAAGACCAACTTTTTTCATTGTCTGTGTTACCTATGCAAATGCTAGAAAAGCTGGAAAATTTCAGGAATATTCCAATCTTTATAGACATGAAGTACTAGGAAGCCATGTTTATAGGATGAATATCTATTCAATTAACAATATTTTCAATTTCCTACTGCCCCTTGCACTTGAGGTAGCATGTACAGAACTTGACAGTAACCTATATAGATGTATGCAGCCTACTTCCCCTATGCTTATGAGTGAATTTCTGTCTTGCCCTTGTCTCTAACTTACAAAGGGGAAAAAGTTTTAACTGAGACTATGTGCTGCACAAGACACAAGACAAAGCTTGTGTGGCCAGGGAAGGGCTGGATGCACAGCTCCCACCCCTTTCAGGAGCCAGCTGTGAACAGTAAGTCAGTGGTATATAAGAAAAAGACAAGAGATCACCAGTCCCAGCACTTTGAAGTGCATTTTCCCTGGTTAGAGCTGAGCCTTATAGGATCTAATGATTCAGGGGAACTGTCTAGTATCCCTGTCACCCTCCTCTAGAAATCCCTTTTGCAGAATGTGCGACCCCTTCAAAGCCAGTGAGAAGCTGGAGGTGAGCAAAGGTGTATTTCTCTGATGTACATTCTCTAGTGGTTTTGGTGACAGATTTGACCCAGCTGTGATGGAGACAGAAATCTTTATGTTATTATTATTTCTTTTGGCTACTTTGCAATGAAAAAAATAACATAGGTATTTCCATAAATAGAAGAAAGGGCAGCAAGATGAGTTCATTCCAAGCTAATCAAATAACTTCAGGAATATCATCAAACACCACCAACTTAACACAAAACAGCTAAAGGAAAGAAGTACATATGGTCTCCAGATACAAACTGAGACAAAAACCATCCCAATAAAACTTTATTTCTCCTTAAAAAATAACTAGCTTAGATTCTGTGTGAAGATGGTACAATTTTTTCTTATCTCATTAGAGGATGCTAGAAATCTTTCCCTTGTTTCTGACACCATTATCTCAGTGCCTATTCAAGCCACTTGGGCATTGACTCAATTCTAGTTTAGCTGAGATTCTTTCCATCTCTCCTGTTCTCTCCTCTTAGGAAACTCCATCCAATTAACATAACTCAGTTTCCAAGCATATGAGGCCATTATGAGCGTTGAACTTTCTGTAATTCTTACATGATTTAGTCTGGCATTTACTTGTTCATGATGAAAGACCCTCTTACATAGCACTTGAATACAAATATTCTGGCTAAGTCGCAGAAAATCCATACTTTTTGAGGTAGCTCAGAAATAGTATAGTAATAGTACTGGCTTGCTTCTAAATGATAGCATTGTAGGCATCTGTACAAGTGACACTAGCCCAAGTAAAAGTGGTTTATCCACTTCCAACATATGTCAGTGTATACAAATAATATAATCCCACCTGTAGGCAAGACCTCACTCCAGCAGCTCATTCCAATGCCATGAGCAATCTGCTCCGAGCAAGTCCATTCCCTCCCTCTTCCCTGCAGCAAAGAAGAGCACCAAGAGCTGTCCAAGGCTAGGGGTCCGTACCTAAAACAGAGTCCAGGGACTCACATAAAGATAGCAAGACAGCCCCACAAAGCCTCTTCCTAACCTTATGAGCAGAGAATCCAAGGGAAGTATTTTTCTGCCAGAGGTACTGTTTTGCACATATACAAGTATACACCTTGGATTATGTTGTTTATTTGTTTTCTCTCCCCTGTTTCAGACCTGAAGAATACACATCAGTCAATACCTTCCCACACCAGAGCCAGCCTGGCCAATCTCAGAGCAGCCTTTACACCCTATTCTGCATCTTCTATTCTCAGATAGAAAGGAGACTTTTTGTAGATGAATTTTTTCAATGGGGGGAAAAAAAATATATTATCTCTATTATCTCCACCAGCAAATAACTTTTCTGTCAGTTTGGTTATATTAAGTAGAAATGCTGAATTGGAACTGATTCAAATAGAATTGACCACATTTCATCAGATGTCAAAGTCTGTTAGCTATGCTGAAAGAATTAGAACCTTTTTATGTGCCTTTGGAGGTTTTACTTCTTTTGGAAATTAAACAACAGTTGGGAAATATAATTTCAAAGGAACTGGCATTTGCTGTTAAGGGGATTTTTAAAGTGCATTCCTGCAACAAACAGAAATTTAAAGTCAACATTTTCTTCCTGCAAAACAGCCCTGGATAAAGATGAATAAAACCTGAGATAAAAATAAAATTGAGATATAAATGGAAAAAAAAATAACATTTCCTCCCAAAGAGCCTAAAGACTCCCAAATCAGAAGTAGTTGGTATGTAAATAAAGACTTAGATAGGAGGGCCAAATATCTACTCTGTTCGGGGAAAGAACTGTAAATCTCTCTTAGCCAAAGTCTTGATGCCAGGAAAAAGCATTGTCAGGGATGAAACTAAGGACTGAGAAGGGATACAAAAAATTGCTTTAAGTGGGGACTGGGTCTTTTCAAAATACACTCCTAAAGCAAACAACTCACCTCCATATCAGTTGAATGAGTCTTGAAATGATTGAAGTCCCCTTTCTTTTGAGAGCAATATGGTTTGTTTTGTGGTTTTGAATATGCTTTTTTAAATAAAAAAAATGTTGAGAGATTCTGGCACAATGTCATTCTATCACATTAACTTTACTGTAAAGTTAATGTGAAGAGACTATAAAACCACAGAACTATGCTGAACGTTAAGACAGGTCAGGGAAACCATAGTTTTGGAAAAAGCAGCTCCTTCAGTAAACAAGACAATTTAAACATAAACAGAAAAAAAACCAAAAAAAAACACCACTAACTTGGAGTCCTCTGTGATAAATAACATTCAGTAGACCCAAACCCTTTATTTTCACTTGTAGCATGTCTTAGACCTCTGAACAATATTATAAATATTAAGAACTTCCTCATTGCACCACAATTTTTGCAGCAGTGCACTACATTTCTTTTTGTACATGTCAAGATTTTTGTGCTTTTACCTCTTCTCAACACTTCCCAAATATTAAAGAACCAGAAACATACTGGTAGCTGGCCCACCCCCCACAGCTCGCAGCACCAGTGGGGCAATTCCTGACTACCCACATGAATCACAAGGGTTTTCACAAGGCAGTCCGAGGGTTTCCAGATGATAATTGTGGGCACAGAGAAAAGCTTGAGACGCACTTAGGAGGAAGATTAAGAAGTAACCCTATCACAATACCTTCTTAGCAAGGTGATAATATTGGGAGTGATATTAACCGATTCAAACAAAACTACTCCCATCCCCAGTCCCATATCTGCAATCATATCCAAGTCACTTATCTGTATTAGAGAGTCTGGGCTTTATCTTCCAAAAGCTTCCTGGGCACAGCAGCAGACATTTAGGTGTCTTTTCATTAAAGCATATCAAAGGTTTTTTGGCATATCTATCCTACTGAGATTGTTGTTTTTTTTTTTGCCAGAGAACAATTACATCCCATATCTCTGAACTGTCATCCAGCCTTACAAAAACAGCCTCCCACATGTGTCCCACAGCATTCTAAGGGAACAGCTCAGAGTTGGGAGGTCAAACCATCACTTCAGTAGAGGATCAATTCAGTAGCATAATTATTTCCAGACAAAGCATACAGTTCATATTCATGTCAGACAAAATCATTGTCAGTATTACAAAGCTCTTCCTAAGATTAGCAGTCCCACTGTATGGGATGAGGTGAAGAACAAGCAACTCAGGAAAAATGCAACAAAAATATATACAACCTGCAAGTGCAAGAAGCAGGGAACTGAAAATAAAGAGGGCATTTTTTATTTCTGCCATCTAGGAACTAACTCTAAGTTACATCTATTAACGAAGTATGTGATTTCAAAATGTCATATTATTGGGGCTATACTCACTAAAACAGAAAGCAAGAAGATACTAATGAGAGAGGTCACCTGCCTACACAAACAGGAATTCTGCCTGGTCTGGCCCAGTGCTATTAATGAAATCAAGACAGGAAAGACTGGAATGGCATATGGCTGACAGATGCAAGCATGTAATTTGAGGGTGCAGTGGAAAGAATGACTCAGTACATCATTATCAATTTAGTATTTTTCAATTTCTTAGGAGAAAAAGACCTCACTTCTGGTTCAGCCATTTAGAAGTTAGCCTTTCCATGAAGGCAGTATGTGTGGGGTACTTTTCAAATGTAAGCTTTATCATAAGTTATAGCACAATACAAGGGATGGTTAGAAAGGACTGTATGAAGTGGCACAGTGTGTGCCCAGGTTCAGCTTCAGTCTTGTCATTTCTGATTGTTTGTCCAATATGTTCTTAAAGACCTTCTCAGCTTCTGAGGTCTAAGAATGTATCTCATTACCTTTACTTTTAGGTTGTTGTTTGGAGTCAGGGTTTTTTTCCTAGAACCCAATCTCTACCTCAGTTGCTGCAATTAAACTCACTGTGCAAAATGCTCCATGAACTCAGAGGTTTTTACTCTATTTTTGAAGTGTTGAAATCATATTATTCATTTGTGCTATGTAAAAAACAAACTAAACCAACAAAACAAGAAAGCATTCTTTTATAAAAGGATCCAACTAATATATCCTTCAATTTTGAGGCTCTAACATTGATAACCACATCCAGAGAGCAGCTTTCCTGGAGATAAGATTTTTTTCATCCAACCCAGTTTCTTAAAGACCTCATTTCCCTAGCTAATTCACAAGAATTTTATGTGAAGTAATAGAAAAAAAACCTTGTTTCCTTTCAGGGCATCATCATGCTGTCCAGGCAGAACTCTAAAGTTCCGAGATAAATACTTAATGCTCTACCCAAGGTAACTGCAGGCTATGGAAGATGGATAGTAGTCAATTCAAACTATTTTTCATTATTCAAAACTGTCGGCAGTGACCCTGTATGCCTTTTTTCTTGCTCTGTCTTTGGTTTACAGTATCTTTGGTACCTCTTGAAGGAAAGCTCAGAAAGATTGTGGGATGGTCGTGTACAACTAAAAAAGTCCACTTCAGTTTTTTGCCTAGATATTTCAGTCCAGTTCAGTCTACTCTTTAACATCAGTGAGGCTGATACTTGACTTTCATTTGGCATTGCAAAGTGAGCAGCAGTTTGAATTCTGATTCATCTGGCAGGAATACTCACTCCAAAACAGTAACCTCAAAGTGTTATCCTCTTTACTTTTCCTGTCTATTTTTCCATCATTTCAAGCATGGATGGTTGTGGAAGAGTGAAAAAAAAGCATTCTTCTGTTCACAAGTGAATATACTGCATGCATTTTGTTTTCAGAAGAGTATGAACTGTAACCTACATTAATAGTTAAGATATCAATAACAGGTATAGGTGTTCTTGCCTGGTAAATCACATACACCCTGGAGGATTAAATTACAACAAGCTAAAGGCATATGGAAAAGGGATTTGATACCTGGAGCCAAGGTCCAGTCTTAGATTGCTTAAATTTAAATTACTTTAATCGATTATATTCCAAAGACAGATTTATCACAATTAGCTGCAAGTATTTTCTTCACTGGTAGCTAATATATGCACCCAGCAATTTGAAGAAGAGCACTCTACTAGATGTTAATTACTTGGGAGTTTTTTCTCTTCTCCAAAATGTAGTTCTTAATCAAATACTCAGCTATCCAGTTATCCATGTCTCTAAGGCAAATTACCAATCCCATGCTTTTACTGCACCCTAGACCTGTTTTTAATCTGATTTCAGAAACACAGCTTCTGTACCATAATCTCCTGTGCAACTACAGAAGTCCATGTTACTGTGTATGTTAACCCCAGCGATAGGAGACTCTTTCATCAGCAAGCAACCAGCCCTTTTCAGCCCGGGTGTACAGCCGTGTGACCTGTAATGAACTTCCCCTGGATGACTCACAGGCTTTATTTCCAGCCCCCCACATCCTCCCTTCCCCCCCCACATTAACAAGCTGCCCCAGAGGGAAAAAGTGTTGAGAGGAAGAAGTAGCGATATTTCTGCCTCACTGAATTCTGCACATGCCCCAACTCAAAAGAAATAATGGAGAAGGAGAGAGGTCTGGCAAGTGCTCTGGCACTGTCCTTGTGCACCGGTTTAGACTGTGGAGCGATGGGCCAGGCATTGCTCCTGTAAGCTGTTAAACTCCCCATGCTGAAGCACAATGATTTTCTGACCATTACTGACAGTAGCTCCAGAAAGAGGCTCTGACTGGAGTCTGGATTGGAGGAACAGCCTTGAAGGAATTTGCTTGTTTTGCCTTCCATGAAGCTAATCAGATTAACTCTAGTTTATGTCTGATGATTTACATTAACATGTCATTTGTCTACATAACATTAAAAATATGTTCCTCAGGTTAGAAAGGGCCATATTTGGGGTCACTAGTTTCAAAGCCTGAAAATAAATCAGCAGTTCTGAAATTAGAGAGACATACTAACCAAGCAAGCACTGCAGCAAAATATCGCCTCTGACAGCTCTCCTGTTTGCCTCTACTATAAAACATACTATAGGCTTGTTTAAAATAATCCTTAAATATTTCAGCAGAAAAGAAGTGATTTAGGACCACCTGCCTTTAGGCTGCGGTTTTCAAGAATCTGATAATAAAAGGCTGTGCCAAACAGAAAGGCTGTGGTCAAACCTTCCCTGGAACAACCAAAATGGGAGCGAAGCCCTGTGCCTTTATCCTAAATTTACAGAATACCTCTGTGAGAGATCTGGCTGATTTAGTCAGAAAGGCCATCTCCTTGGACGAGCTAGCCCTCTACTTTGCTTGGTTCCAAATAATGACATCTTTGAAATCCCTGTCAGAGGTGTTGACAGAAGACAAATCCCATGCCAGGCCTGTAAAAAGGGCTACCGGTTCTTAAACAGATGTCTCTGTCAGCACATATTTGAGGAAAAAAGTCTCTCTGGAGAACCATAAAGGGCTTGCTTTGCCCCAGCTTTTACATATCCTAGACCAAGGTCTTCACACTTTGCATAGAGTGCTGCATCCTGCATTTCTGTAGTGTCCCTGAACTTTTCCAGAAACTGCTCCCTGGCTAGGAGACAGCAGTCATCCTGGCAATATGTGACACTTCCACTCCTGCCAGCTGCAGTGTGCTATCCAGGGATGTTGATGGAGAACAGTAAAACCAAGTTCCAAATCTCCAGCCCTGTTCAACTTCCTAACTGAGGCTGCTCAGGCAAGCAGGTATTGCTCAGTGCAGAGGCAACCCTTGCAGCTGAAAGACTGGATTCACAGCTGCATCTTCTTGCATCAGAAAGATTTGTCTTGAGGTCTTAAATAATCATTTTTATACATATTATGTCTCTTCTCCCAACTAACAAGCAATAGGACAAGAGTAAATTGCATTGAGTAGCACCAGCGGGAGTTTGGATTGGATATTATGAAAAATTTCTTCACCAAAAGGGCTGTCAAGCACTGGAACAGGCTGCCCAGGGTTGTGGTTGAGTTACCCTGGAGGTGTTTAAAGGCTGTGGTGCTTAGGAATATGACTTAGTGGTAGATTAGGCAGTGAGGAGTTAATGGTTGGACTTGATAGTATCAGAGGCTTTTTCCAAACCAAAAAATTCTATAATTCCCTCTTTAAATGTGGGGAGGGAAGAGAAGACAAGATGGTTTAAGAACTCCCCTTTAAATTGCAAGCTGGCTTTCACCATGAATAATTCACATTAACCCAGAAATAATCTGATACAAACCCAGACAAAGCCTTGCTGATGACACATCCCACCTCTTTATTGCCCAGCAAAACATCCAGAAATTAGTACTTTCTCATTGAAGTAATGCAGCCATTCCTCCCGTCCTGAAAGCAGATATTCCTCCAGATACTGCTCCATAAACAGCAGCTATAGTAAAAGGCCAAATAACTACCTGAGCTGGGTCCTATCAATGAAACCCTTACAAAGCCTAAACAATGAAGCCCAAGAAAAAAAACATACCAAGAAAAGTGGTCTCCAAATTCATAATACACCACATAACAACAATGGCTGCTAGATGAGGTGATGCCTTTCTTTTTTAAACTGGTTCCAAAACATAGACTTAAAGGTTTAAGCATTGTTACCTTGCAATTTTCATCCAAATGATTACACAATAATCATTAGCTATAATACTTCACTATAAAAATGTCTGGTTTGCCCCTACCTCTCCAGCCTCTTCTTTTATGCACCAGTGGACTGCATTTCTTTCAACCAAAATTATTGAACCTACCAAAATTCGATAGGAATAAAAACCCAGAACTGGACATTGAGTGAATAAGATTTTTAAAAGGATTTCTTTTGTGGCCCTTTGCTCATTGAAATAGAAGATAGAGATGCTGAGACTTTAAATACATAATTGCCTAAAGGCCTATGAAGGAAGCCATGCAAGTGACTTGTATCCAAATGATTTTAGCAGGTCTTCAATCTTGCAGCTCATATTGAACATATGCTCAGCACATTGTTCAGCAGTGTTACTCATATAATTTTGTAATCTCTAAATAGGGAGCTCTCTAGAATCCAGTTCCCACTTCTTCATGACCTGGATGGAGTTTTCACTTATTAATTCAGCCACTAGTTACAGAAAATTTTACAGAGAAGGCAATGTAAGAAAGTATTAATTTGGCTGCAAAAACCCATGAACAGAAATAGAAGTCTGTTACACACTAAAGTTTTTCTTTCCTTTTGTGTACTGCAACTCAGTCTATGTTACCAGTTTTTCCTACTGTCCACTATTGCCCTAATCAGTGATGGTGCAAATATTGATTAGATCAGGCAACTAGGACAGATGACACAAGCAAGCAATAGATTTCTGTAAGCAGATTGAGAATATAGCCTCTGCTCCTCCTGCATTTTTAAACGTCATTTTTAGTCCTTTTGATTTAGTAAATTTTAAACTGACAAACAATTTGGCTGCATAATCTAAGAAAATCAAGAGCCTAAAGCATAACATTAATCCAGTCAACTATTATAGAAGTCCTGATTAACTCTTTTTTTTTTTTTTAAGAAAAAAACTCCATATACTATGTCTTGCAAACTAGACAAAACTGCAACCACTACAGTAACAGCACAATAGCTTATAAACAGACTATAAATAGGCTGTTATTTTTAGAACACTGTGCTTCTTAATTGCCTATAAACTTACCCAGTTGTGAGCACTTTGTGAAGACTGATGAAAAAATGCATTCTCCAAATTTCCACAGGGCATAGAGACTCTGTATTGTATCTTGTGGATGGGATGTTGACATTAACTGACAGAAGCAGGAACACAGCAAGACATATTTTTTAAATGAGAAAGGAGAGGAAGAAGGAGCCCTATTAACTCTCCTTCTGCCTCCACCTGGAGTTCCCTGCTCCTGGCTCAGCTGTGGCTGAATTTCAAATGGTCTCTGATGGGACCTGGATCACTGTGGATTTGCATGTAAAAAGAATTGAAGCCAGATGGGAACATCCCAGTGAGATTCCTATAATCCAGCTTTTGTCCTCACCAGGTATGGGCCCTGTTGAGGATTTATGCATCATGCTGTTTCAGTCAAATAGTAAAGTCCTTTTTACTTTAGGAATAGTCATTCTGAGAAGAAAAGTGTCTCTGTGTCTCTATCCGTGTGTCTGCTCATCATTAACAGATAGATTGAAGTAAATGATGTCACAATTGTAATAACAGAAGCCAGAAACACCAGTGAAATATTGACAAGTGAAATTTGTTCACAGAGGTTTTACAAGACTCATAGGAGAAAAAAGCAACCTTAATGAAGACAGATGCAATTATTGAGAAAATTACTGGGTGTTATGCACTGCTTCTTTCCATCCATAGCTTCAGTGTAGTAACTAGTTCAGACTGGAACAGAAATCTCCTGAGAGATGCTGAGTCTTTCCAGGGAATGAATAATCATCACTGAGTGCCCCATGGCCTTACCTTTGGGTACACTCCCAGTCTTGCTGCCCCTGCAATGCTCTCTACCTTTGTTTCAATCCTCGAGTTTTCAAGTGCTTCCACAGTTTTTTGCTTGTGAGTCTCGTTTTCAAGGCCTTCTTGCTGTCCTTTAATGTGCCTCAGCTCTACCACAACTACCCCCTTTGCCATCTCCATTAGTGCTCATGGCCTCCAAGAATGACTCCATACGGCTCATGCACCATATCCTTGAAAGCATCAACTTCCCAGCAAACAAGTCCTGACAGGGGTCACTATTCCCTTTACTTAGTCCTTGTTTTCAGCTGAGGTACTCAGAGAGCATGCAAATAACCCCCTTTCTTGGGAATCTGATACTTCTCTAAGGCGAGGTCCATCTCAAGTATTTTCTTTGGTTTGATAAGGTGAGGTGGGGAGCTAGTACCTAGTTTTTGGCCAAGGACATTTTATTAGAAAATGAGCAGCAATGCAGAACTTCTCAATAGCGTAGCAAGTTTTGCACAGCTGTAAAAAGTTTTATCACTATGAGTAACAGTGCCATCTGCTGACTCCCACTATAACCATATTGGGAGGATTCCATATCATATAATTAAGCAATAAATTTTACCTAAATCCAATATCCTTTCATAGAAAACAGCTGTTTTTAGGGGTTTTTTAAAATCATTTTATAGGATTCTGGGGTAAAAATAATTTTCAGGATGACTTATGAAGCCAGGGAATCTCAGCGGTTTTCTTATGGACCTGAGAGAGAGCAGTGTTTTATTAAATATTGCTCTGACGTCTTTGGGATATTTGGATTACTTTACAATATTACACAAAGCATCAGAAATCTTTGCATAGCTCTCCCTGATTTGCCTCCTCTCTAAGTTATTATCTGGGCCTGTTGAACTGAGAGCCTAACTTTCCAGATGGAAGCAGTACCCTTGAGGTTTACTGAAAAACTCAAAGCTGGAGTGTCTGAGCTCCAGCTATCTGGGAGAGAAGCTGTTGATTTTTAGAAAATTGAGAAAAAAAAAAAAGATAAAATATCCTAGTTGTTATGTGCACTGGGTCTGCTAGTCTCAGAAGCCTAAATCCCAAACACTGGCCCCAAGGGATCCAATGTAACAGTGACTAATGCCAATGGATCCATTTAGGTACCAGTCTCCTGGTCATAGTCTTCTTCACATTCAGACCTAATAGCTGCTATTATTATGATTTTTAAGACAGTGGTCAATTTTTCTTTCAATCAAAATGTGCTTCATTGAGCATTCCTTTCTAAATAAGGAAAATTATTTCACACCTGTATAATCCTTGATCTTTTCAAGACAAAGCTTTTTGTCCACCACTCTCTTCACTACAGTGCTTTTCATACAAAAGATGTTCAAAATGAATGCCTAAATAAAATGCAAGGTATGAGGGAAAAAAAAAAAAAAAAAAAAAAGATCCTAGTGTGGGGAAACAGTAAAACAGTACAGCTACAAGACCTGGTAAGTCAACCTAAAACCTCCTGCAAACTATTTTTTATCACATATTTCTCAGCAGTCCAGAACTTGCTTTTCAGCTGGATATTGCTATTGTGAAGTGGGCTGGTTGAAAAAAACACATGTGATTTGCTCCTTCCCAGATGTTCCTTTCCTGCCACTCCAGATGACTGAGTAGAAAAAACAGTTTTTACACTACAATGACCTTTACTGTGGGGCTGACATCTCTATATAATGCTATAACCAATTCTAAAACATTATCATAACATCATATTATTTACTAGACCCAAATTGGCAGAAAAAGCAATAAAGGCAGATTTACTTAAAGGCAGATTTACTTATGTAATTTTTCTTTTGTATTAATATGACAAAGCTTGGATGGGCTAAGCATATGTAAATTAAAATGCTGAGAAAAAAAATGCAGAAAATAAGAAGCAAAAACTGCATACAAAATCTACCACCAAGATTAAGACGTTTTGGGCTTGTACAGTGTTGGTTTTGTGTGATAAGTCAAATTCTGAGATTATAAGAACCATAGCAATGCTAGAGGTTAGTGTGGAGAGGTAAACGAAAACAAATTTCTGAGACCTACGTCTGCCAAGGAGGGATTTCACTGAAGACTTTGGCAGAGGTTTTGGAGCCCTCACTGAGATGCTGTTAGAGAGTTTATATGAACTAATTAAATAAAAGAAGACTGAAATTAATACTCCCATTGAAGAGAGGTCTTTGTAGCTGTGCACAGTATCTTGCAAATATGCTGAACAGGGTTTATACAGTAATGTCTTCTGGGTCTGCTCCACTCAAGCCAATGAGAGGTCACGAATTTCTTCAAGCAAGCATAGGGCAAAACTGACATCAGACCAGCATTCATATCTGTATGTTGCTGCTTCCATCTGGAAACAGGAAAGGAGGCTGTCTGCCTGCTTTTTCTTTCAGACTGGAAAAGTGAACCTGGGAGGTAGATTGAGCTGTCATAATAATTTTGCTGGTAAATGAGTCCATAGCACAATCTTTGGCTTCACTTTGTCCCTTCTTGGTACTGTTTGCTGTTTACAGAATTCATCCCAATTTACCAGTTTTACTCAACATCTGTCTTGCTCTTTCAAACAGGAGAGGAAGGAGGGTTTTGATGCTTGAAGAGGCCCAGTTGAGTAAATCTTACTTGAACGTCCACTTCCAGTCCAGTCAAGAGTTACTTTTAATGTTCCTTTCAGGTTGTGCTCCAGTGTACACCCCACCCTGCAATATGCTATTTTCTTTTCAGTGTGACCTTTCTGACTGCTGGTCAACTTGTTTCCTTCTGTAATTGCTACAGGAATTCAACCCTGGAAAGCTGCTATTCATGCAATTCATATACATTCCTGTGTTTCTGCATTCGTCCACCTTAGTCTTCCATATTCTATGCCATTTTGAAGGGAGTCTTCAATTCACCACATTTTTCAAATTAATTTTGATTTATAATTCTGTTCTCCAGCATATCCACTGTTCTTCCTGGTCTGGTGCAACCTGTGAATTTAATACAGTTATAATTATGTCGTCTGTGACAAGATGCTGCTCAAGATGTCTTTTGTGCTGGCACTTCAAAGATCCAGGCTGGACTGCCAGGCCAGGAAATGAGTTCTGTTCAGCAGGAAGTAGTGGGTAGAATCCAGTTCTGCCCACACAACCATATGATAGATACTGGTCATGCTGGGAACTGTGGCAGGGCACCTCAGCTGATATGTGATACATCCAGGAGAATGGTTCTGGAGTTCCTCCCAGGAATGCAGAACTTTGCTAAAATTCAGTCCAGATTTATTCATGAGACATATATACATCATTCTGCTCTTTATTATTCAGCAGTGACCCTGGGACCATGTAGGAGTATGTGTGGGCCATGTGTGAAGGTGGCTTTTACAGCTACATTTGTACATGTAAGGTTCAGTGTGTGCCCCAGAGGCTGGCCACGTACCCACAGAGGCTTCCAAGGACTTTGTCAGTGCATGGAGCCTATCACAACATCTTCATTTTTGTGATGAGCATATTATGCCTCTCATTCATTATTGTATTTCCTATAAATTTTGAGAGAATTGACAGAGTTAAACACTTGTTAATTGACCTACCCTCTTTTAATTCCTGGCAGAAAACTCTTTCTACTTGAAGTACTTTTATGTCAAGGAGCTTCAATGCTCCTTTAAGGACAACATTTTATCCTTGCAAAACGTCCTTTCTATTTTAATTTTCATAGGGGTTCATTTACTTGCTCATAGTGGTAAAATGTTCACGTCTCCTTCTGTTAATTCACCTTGTTCAAAGTTGGCTTGCAGAACATCATTGTATATTATTTATATGAGCAAGAAGCTGGTGAGCACTCACAATCATTTGGTAATGGTAATGGTAATAATTTCTACTTGTTGAAATATTTTTTTCCTTGAATGAATTATAGAGGGGATTTTACCATTATGAAAACTAATAATCACTTGAAAACTAATACTCCTTTTTAAACCAGAAATAGAACCCTGTGGACCTCCTGTTAACTTGATGACAGAACAGCTATTGGCTGCTGTGCACAAAGAATGAAATCAATGTAGCTGTGCTACAATGCCATATAAAACAGGCTCTTGTGCAGATACTTATCTACAATAAGAGTGGCAATACTCAGTACTGTCTCTGCACAGTGAGAAATTTTCTGTTGAACCTGTTTAACAGAATAACATCTATGCCAATCCATTTCTCCATGTGGAGACAAAAAAGTGCTTAATGAACAAGTCAGCTGTAATATCTATATGATAGATTTGGATCTTCAAAGCAGACAAATTGTATGAATCCTCACCTGGAAAGCCTCACCTGTACCCAGGAGTGGATCTTGGAATTTCCTTCCAAAGTTGTGGTCACTTCACACACACTACGTAAGAACACTAATGTCTGGAGGTCTGGAGAGGCTTAGATGTGAGGTTTCAGTTCCATCAAGCATTAGTACTTTGATGCTGGATCATAGTTTTGCCCATCTAGAGATAAATAAATTTAGGACTAGATCTACAGTCTGTGTTCATTATTTTTATTTTGATGACTGGCTGTAATTTAGATTTATCAGCCTGAGAGGACCACAGATTCCTGAACTAGTAACAGGAATTATTATAGAATCATGGAATATCCTGTGTTGGAAGGGACCCACAAAGGTCCTTGAGTCCAGCTCCTGGCCTTGTACTGGACAGAACAAAAAGTCACACCATGTTCCTGGGAGTATTGTTCAAATGCTTCTTGAATTCTGTTAGGCTTGGTACCGCGACCACATCCCTGAGGAGCCTGCTCCAGTGCCCAAACAGCCTCTGGGTGAAGAACATTTTCCTAACATCCAATCTAAAATTCCCCTGGCATAGCTTCAGGCCATTTCTTCTGGCCCTGTCATTGGCCAGCACAGAGAAGAGATCAGTGTCTGCCCTTTCACTTGCCCTTGTGAGGAAACTGTAATGAGGTCTCCCCTCAGTTTCCTTTTGTCTAAGCTGAACAAACCAAGCGAACAAACCAAGCTGTTGCTCATAAGGCTTCCCCTAAGGACCCTTCACCATTTTTCTTGCCCTCTTCTCAATGATCTCTAATAGCTTTATTTCCTTATATTGTGGCACACAAAAATTGTCTATTTTTTAACAGAATATTAAAAAATATTCTGTAATGGAGAGAATACAACAGACACGTCTGCAGTAAATATGCTGCAGAGATGCTATTGTTCTAGCACAAGTTTTTTGTTTTATTTTTGGCTGTTTGCTTCATTCCTCCTTTTGCACTTCACATTAACAATACAAAATATTGCCAAACTGATATTCTTTGCTAATACCCCCATGTGAGTTCAATTTCCAAATTTCTATTTGTGAAACTGAACACAATTTAATCAAATGGGAAAAATATGCATCTCCAATGATTAATAAATTGTGAAAAGCTATTTCAGCTACTTTGACTAAGAAACTTCTCAACATACAAGATACATCAAATGTATTTACTGCATGAAAGAAAAGAAACTACTCAAGACTATAAAAATAAATGTCTTATTGTGGAGATTAAAAAAAAAAAAAAGAAGAAAGTGAGTCACAAACATTTGCAACCCTCTGTTGGCTCATTGCAACCCACGAATTTGGGGGTTTTTGTTTGTTCTTGTTTCTTCATGGCATCTTCTGTAGCAAAGCTTGGCTGCTCTGAAGGCAGCATGTGGTGCTTTGCAGCATCTCCCCCAGGTACAGGAATACCACATCCCCACATCCCTTGTGGCTCCATCTATTTGCCATTACAGTGACCATCCATGGAGCCTGCAATGCTCCTTTATAAGTCAAACTTCCCAGCTGAGAACTGTAGGCAAGATAGAAGATAATGGTGGGAAGACATAGAGGCAACCTCCACAGCTACCAAAGTGACCCTGTTCTTTCAGTGCTCTTCCTGCTCTGAACGTCAGAATTGTCCATGTGGGGCTGCTGTCCAGCTGGTCAGGTCCAGTGCTGCATGCTGAGGGGCTCATCCTTAGAACATAGCTGCATCTGAAGTTGTCTGTAGCAAGGAACTGGCAAGAAGAGCTCCTTGCTACAGGCAACTTCAGATAGAGGTGTGCTCCAAGGCAGCTTGGGCCTCTCTGTCCCTTTTCATTTGCTAGCAAAGTCGTGAACACAAGATTATTTTTTCAGATGTCAGCAATACCCAATGATTATTCGCCTGCTCTCTTACAACTGTTTAGTAGCTGAATCACTTCCCAGCCAGCAATTGTGAGCTCAGAGATGGAGGCATCTGTTCACACAAACTGAGGTGTGGGAACAAATTAACTCTAGGTTTGGAAAGGGGCGAGGGGGAAGGGAGAAACTCATTTTAAATACAAGCCTCTAAGGCAGGCAACACAGTCCAAGAAAATGCCCCACACCGCCCTGCAATGCTGTTTGAAATGGACATTTCCAGCTTACACAGAAGAGGTTCTGAACTCACTAATAAAAAAATAATGAACAGCAGTAAAGCTCCAGGGTTACACCTTATTATTGTCTGTTGCCAGGCTGTTTCAGATTAGTTTTGTAGCTAGACTAAAATAGTTTACCAGATTCTGTTGCTGTGCATGGCAGTAGGATTTATATTTGTTCTGGTGCAAAAAATTTGTGTGTGATGATTAGGGAATCATCAATCTAGAATTGCTTGGTATTGCTGGGTGAAGTGCCCCTAAGCTTTTGAGCCATTAAACAGAGAGCCCTGTTGGTATTTTTCCATTTCTTTTGCTCCCCTATAAGGTTGCTTGCTGTATTTCCTAAATGAAACAGACTGCCTCTCAGCATCTGAGCTGACTTCCCAGACTTCCTTTTCTGATGGAAGCCTACTCAACAGTAGAACAGTCCTCACAAGCTTTCCCCAAAGCTGTTATGTGGTCTGCTAACAGCTTCATGGACAAACACACAATCAAGCCACTTAAAAGCAACTTTTCCAGGGGAATACTCTGCATTCCTGATGGCAATATTCCCAAGGTTAATTAGAATATACCAAATTTTCATTGTACTTCCATCATCACAGCTTCCCTGTGAGCTGCTCTAAATCAGCACAGAGCTTTAGAGCTCTTACCTCATACAGCGACAGCTTTAGTCTTGGCAAGGAATGAGCAGGGAAAAGGGAGGAGGGAAGGGGAGAAAGGAGAATGGTCACTCCTGGCAGAAGCAAGAGTTTGTAACCTTGCAGAATTCACCCTGGAATCTTGCCCTTGCAGCCTTTCACACAAAACCACCTAGCCACCATTCACACTGCATCCAGAATTAGATAACAAAAAAGACAAAATCTCTAAAAACCCAAAATCCCTGAGGTCCAGTATGACTTCAGAATAAAAGAATGGTGCCTCAAAAACAGATTTTACAACCTATTTCTTGCAACATGGCTGCTCTGGACAGTTTCAAGCTCCTTCTGAAAGAACTGCCACATACATATCTTCAGCGTGTGATTGCCCTCACCAGTGAACATATATCAACACCCTGCAATCTTTTATATCTGTGTGCAATAGCCAGGAGCTCTGAGAGATGGTTAACGATTTCTTGCCTCCAAGTCCACAGGAACAATAAACACAGACGTTGTGCAGTGTGGTTTGGGCTTAGGTTTGCACACACGGTGCTTAGAATCTGGTTTGATTAGGTTTGGTGGTCCCAGGACACCTGGAGTCAGAGCAAACTGGGCTTGCCAGCACATGCATGCTGTGATGCAATTAACAGTTACCACCTTTTCCCTTTGAGGTTAAGAAGAAGAAGCTGCAAATTAAATGTTGCTCCACTGCTTCTGTTTCTAAAACCACAGGAAGAATTGCACATGCAGCTGACTGAACCAATTTTCATAGAACCTCATGAAAAAGGAGAAAGGCTGATGGCTGTTTGTTCTGATAAAGGCTCAGGAAACACAAAAGTTAAGCAAAGGCAACAGACTCTACACTGCTGTACTTTTTGCCACTTAGATCCAAGGGAAATACATAATGGCAACATGGTGAACCTTTGTATACTGAAACCTCTGCAGAGGCCTCATTTTCAGCCCATGCTTCAAAGCAAGATGGGAGAGCTATAGGATCTGACTTTGGAGTGACAACTATGTGAAGGACAGGCATATGGCATGTAATAGGACTTGAGATGAAAAGTTACTGTGACTTAATGTCTTCCTTCTTAATTAACTGGCCTATGAGTAGAATGAACTAATACAAAGGAAAACCAAACTCATCTTCCCTTGCCAGAACATTGTACCTTCAGTAAGCAGTTCAAAAAACTCCGTGATGGACAATTGCTGAAATCATAGGACAATGATAATTTTGTGACCTTCATGTTTCCAGAAAATTTGGCCAAAACTGGCCAGACAATGAAAAAGTGGTGGCCAACCTGCAGGCTTTATTCTCCATAGAAAACTCAAGAAATGTTTTGCCCAGTGCAAGTATTTGGGTAAGCTCCAAAAGTGAGTCTGAGCACTTGTGAGTTCACAACACTTTGGTTGAATACTGCAGACAAACAGACACACAGCCATGGACTCAGGAGTTTTGTGAAATAGGTAGACATGAAATTACATCCTACAAGAAAAGGACTTTTCAAACAGGCAGCTCTAAACTCCAATCAGCTGTTGTGTGTCTCCTCAAAGGTCAGGCACCAGGGCAAATTCAAGGGAGAAACACAAAACTCATACGGTTAAAAAATTGAAGTCGGAATTCATATAGGATTTGTAGTATTAAGAGCAAAATTTATCTTTCTGGCCCCTGGAGACTAAGGCATTTATTTATCTTTCAGTCTTGATAAAGTTAATTAACAGATCTTAGGATAAATGGTTTATTTATGAAAGAGCCAGTTATTTATGTGATAATCACCCCTACTACTCCTATGTAGTTGGTTAATCTTTAGAATAATCTGAGATCCTGTGTGAATTGATAGTAGTGGATACTCATGTTGGGTGGGGTGCTTGTCATCCTAAAATGTCAGCTACTCTCAACCCTGACAGCAACCACCAGGTAAAAAAGAAAAGAGAAAGAAAATCACCAGAAAAAAGGGTTTAGAGAATTAGAAATTCAGCACTCCAGTAGCCCTCAGAAATCTTTTTCATCAGGAAAAGAAAAACTACTGTCTCCCCTTGATATCATTGGAAAGGTTAGCAGTTAATGAAGATTGTGCCAATCAGCCAAGCTGGAACAGCACAGCACCACTACTTTCAAAAGAGCAAGAAAAAGGTTATCAGTTTTCAGGAAGCCTGTTTTTTGTTAGATTGATTTAAAACAAAATTGTATCAGAGAAGTGAATGGGAAAATTTAGGAGTTAATGCCAGAACACAATATAAGACAACTTCCTGGCACATGCTTGCTCTGCAAAAATGCTGTGGTTTCCTCTGTGCAGATATAGCACAACTGCTTCAGCTGCACCTAAACCACCACCATCACCAGCAGCAACAAAGGCACACAGGAAAAGGCAGATCTGAAATGTCCTGACATTTTGAGTGTGCAGTTGGAATTGCAGGAGAGGATCACTGGACACATTCCACTGTTTTTGGAGGAGCTGTTTAAAGGGCATTCCTCACCCAGCATCTTGGCTGTGCAGAGCTAGGCTGCAAAGATTAATGCTGAAATATTCCAGGATGAAGAAAAGTCTCAAATGATAATATGATGACAATTAAATTTCTATTCATGAAGTTCATATTGGATCACATATACACTGCATACTGGTCTTCAGAGAAGAATAGAGATGAAATTATTTAAGTCAAATTTGTCAATTTATTTTATTTTTGAATTTAACAACATAGTGTATTTCAGTATATTGAAGAAAAATGTAAATGCCTACCAGGAAAACTCATCAATTAAGAATTTATTTTAGTTGCTTTTTACTGTCTTCACACCCTCTGGTCACTATACAATGGAATGTCATGTCACCATGACAGCAAATTTTGCTAGAATGAGGAAATCCACCAGTATGGAACTAGGAACGTTTAGGTTCCCACAGACTGGTGTAAGGTATCCCCTGACTACTCTGGCCATAATAACTTTTGCTTTCTGCATCTTTACACTATTCTGATCATGGACCATAAATATTTCCTAAGGTCATATTTATTTTCCTACCGCTCTCAGGCTTGGAGATAATTGTTTGCATTTGCTCATAAGACATTCCTCTCTATTGACTTGGCATTAAATACCACTACCTCTCAAAACTGGCCAAGCACCTAAGTACTCTCCTGTCCCCACTAAACCAAAAATACAAGTTGCACAGTAGCTACTGCAAGCTCACCTTATCACGGAATCACCCCAGGCTGCAAAGCATCTCTTAACTTGGTCCGAGATCATTTTTCACTCTTACTAACCAAGAAAATTATGCCAATTAGCCAAATGTATGTTATCAAAGCGAACGGTTGAGTGGTTGAATAAAGAATTGAAAATTGAGAACATTTTAAATGTAGATACCTATCTTTCCTTGGTTTTGAGCCTTAAATATTTCCTCCTCTTCTCTTTCATCTCTCTTAAAATATATGTGCATTGCACACACTAGAAACAACTGTTTCTGTGAAGCATAAATTATGAAACATCTAGTTAGATTTACTGCTTTTAATTCACTCTAACGGAAAAAAAAAAAAAAAGATCAGTTAATATCATAGGAAAGGTTTTTTCCTCTGGATTCCCTCCTCTTTTCACCAACTTTAGGAGCCATACTCACACATACTGTACACATCCTCAGCTCCACTTCTACCCCTGCTGCAGAGCTCTACCTCCTGCATCCAGCACTCCTGTAATCCCTCCACACACTTCCTGTGTCCCACTCCATCCCACTGGCAACACTGGTGTTTGACCTCTCAAGGGCAAAGAGCAGAAAATCACTGGACAAAAAGCACCAAATTACTGAAGCACCTGGGAGCTGTGTATGTAATGACTGGCTGCTTCCTAGTGTGGGCTCAAGCAGGGCCTCTTTCTGATTTTTGCAAAAACTGCAGGAACTTAGTATCTCTGAGATAATATCCCTCACTTCCTTTACCAAATTTGATTGAGGTGATGCTGCTGATGGAAAAAGAGAAGGGCAAGTGAAAGGAAGGAAGGAGAAATCCGGGCAAAGACTCACAGGCAGAGCTGTCACATCATCTTTGTTTTGACAGAACAACAGACTACCACTGCCAGCCAAATCTGAAAACATTATGTCCTCAGATGCTGTGCTGTGTTTGGTTTGTCTTCTCCTTTCCAAGTCTTACTGAAAATGAATACCCAGAGGAGAGACAGATCCCTCAGCCACACTGCAGGATGAGAAGATAAGCCTCTCTGAAACAGAATGTATGTATGCTCCTCCATCCACTCAACATCCACCCTGGCAGTGTTTGAATGAGATGCAAAAACAAGTGGGTCTTAAAATATAGTTCATACATACAAATTATCACAGCCCAATTCCATTCACCACACAACTGTTCTATAATTTGGAAACAAGCTATTTGGGGGCATGACAAATTCTGATTGTACTGACATTCATTGTTCTGTTGCCATTAATACTCCTAATCTATGCCAGTGGAAATTATGTGCTTATATTAACAACACATGAACCAGACAGATGTGAGAATTACTTCTGTCAAGGTACCTGCTGCCCAGCTCTAGTGAGACGTCTGGGAAAGACGTGCTTTCCAGAACTGTCCTTCAGGTGTGTGTGGAGGAGGATCAGGAGCTCTAACTGTGAGGCAATCTGAGACAGAGAGGGTGTTAGGAAACGTGAGCTTTTCCACACATTACTCTGGCCTTTCTTCTCTTTATGGGGAGGAATAGGTGAAGATGAAGAGAGTCAGTGAAGTTCTTTACAGGACATGGGAATGAAGGCACTCACTGCCCTGCCCTGTTACTGCTCTAAGGGCATGGCAACAAAATCATTGTGTGGCTTTCCTCTTCTGTTATGACTGTTTCTCTGTGCTTGTCCTTGGAACTTCTTCCTGTCATCCCTGGTCTGGTTCTTACTGAAATGAATCATGGACTGTGTACACTGCACATCTTTAGGCAAAATATCTCATGAAAATGCAACCACAGTTTAGTCACAGTTTGTATTAGATCCACTCAGGCACACACTATAGAGAGGGGGGGATGTTGATTTGTTTGTTGCATATATACTGGCTGTTAATTTTTATTGCTTGTAAACTTTCTCTCTAAAATCTGTGTGAAAGCTGGACTACTATGGTAAAGTTACCATATGGGGAAAATATGGTTGATTAAAGCAAACATGGCTGTTTCCATGTTTGCTCAGTGTTGTGACACATCTTCACATTGGGTAAGGTGATTGGCAGAGAAACAACAGCAGTGAGCACTGATGAGTGTATGCGTCATGTACAAATGCCTGGAGCTGAGTAGGGCTTGGTTTTGCAAACTTCCCAGAAGCTTCCAAGCATGATTTATTGAAGATTTTCTGCAATAATGAAGATATTTTAAAAAATAAAATCAAATAAGTGTCACACTTCCTGCTATAGACTACTGAATGCAAAATGAAGAAAAAACAGGGGGACTGGCTCACGCAGGGAATTAAGGTTAGTCCCATCTTTCCTGTGTGTATTAGCTCTCTTCTTTCCATTCCATGAAGGCAGGATGGTCTTCTTAAAACTGAGTTTCCTGATCTATCACAGACATTGAGTATGACCTGAAACTCATGTCATCTCTTCCTTCAGCACTCCATCTATAAAATGTAGATAACACTTCTTTTCTCTTAGTCTTTAACCTTGTATATTTTCAATACAGTTTATTCTATGTGTTTATGTAGATATATACTCAGAAATATACAGAATCTGATTTTCCTGGCCTCTAGCTGGTATTATAAAATGAGAATAAATAGCTTTCAGTAAGGAGCAAATATGGTAGACAACTCATAAACTTATCCACTGGTCTAAATCTGGACACCAGTTAGACCTGTAAGCACTGATTCTCATGAGATGCCACAGGCAGCAAAGATGTAATGCACAGGTTTCAAGAACTTTTGCACTTCAGGATATTTAAGCATTTGAAGTTTCCTTAGAAAGGGACAAGCCTATTAGCTGTCCCTAGCTATTGGGATGGAAAGCCCAAACACAACCCAGCCTAACCTGTTCCCTGTGAGCAGAAGCCCCTGTGCTGATTACTGTCAGACATCTTTATTCTGTGACACAGAGAATGGGACGTGGTCCCATCATTACTGTATTCCTTTTGGTAGGCTTTGCTTCAGTCCTTGTGGATGCTATACCAGGCTCTTCACGTCTCATCTCACATCCGTCCTGAAAAAGTGTGGGGTTTTTTTCAGACTTTCAGCCTGTAGCCAGTCATTTTCTTCCTTCATCAATAGTCTCTCATCATTCAACTCCAGTCTCAATCTCTTTATTCACAGAAGCTAACCTAGAGCTATTTTTTTTATTCAGCCCAAAATATACCCTGATGTCAAGGCAGAAGCTTCTGAGGTCACTTTGTATTTCCTGCTGGCCTGAGGCAAGTCTTACTCTGATGTGTTCCTTTCACCAGGCCCTTACTTACTTTCTCCATTCAGCTTTCTCCTGCTAAGATCCAGATTCCATGGAATGCCCTAACTTGTCCAAGAACTAAGCTTTTCTGAGGTAAGGTGAGGGCAGAGGTCCTAGAGGGGTTCTCCCTCCTGGCTGGCACATCACTGTGTGGAGCAGAGCAGGGATGCAGCATGTGAGAAGCAGAGCAGGGGCAGAACAAGGAAATATTTAGAAAAGAGTTCCTTCTGAGCCAGAGGGACCCCAGCTTTGTATTGAGGAGGGGTAAGGTCACCATTAAGCCTCAACTAACTCTTGATATTAGGACCAGCCTGCCATGAAACCCTTCTCTGCAGCACCAGAGACTGCTCCATCTGTGAGCTGCTGGTTACAGCTTCTCTAGAAGCACCTGCATGTGCTGAATTCATGGAGGGGAAGTAGACTGTTATATGGTGAATTAAGTCTCTGGATAACCCTGTGGTTAATTAATCAATTACAGAGGATTAACAAACAATGTGAAAATGATAATAATATTTTTACAAGTGGAATAATCAGACTTGCTCTGATCTGGTGATTTATCAGCTAGCTGACAGGTGATAGCTTATGATTTTCACTCAGGGGCCATGAAGTGTTTTCTACCAAAACTATGAGCCCTTCACGTATTTTTTTTAACTTGTGTCATCTAGGCTTTTCTTCTTGGGCTTGTTAGCAATCAATGCCTGCCTAGCCCAGGTGTGTTTCAAAAGGAAAGACACAATATGGAATCTTTTGTGGAAGAATATGAAATTAAATGCAATTTAATTTGGGTGTCAAGCAAAAATAACATTTTGAGGGAGACTTTGCCATCATGGCAATTGAACCTCCAAATGTAACCACTGGCCAAGAAGTCAATCACCAAGATATCTCCTTTTTGGGCTTACCTTTTGAGGCCAGATAGACAGACACCTTTCCCCTAACAATTCTCCCTTTGTCTCTCTAATAGTGACAAAGCTAAAACTTTTGATTCCAGCATCACTCTAATGGTGTTTCTCTTGGAGGCCATTTAGCAAGAAGAAAGAGGAAAATAAAAGGTGTGAGAAAGTAATTTTTTGATTGTTAAATAATAATTTGCTGCTGAAATTTGCTGAACTTCTGGAGATATGGAAAAATGCATGTCCAAAATTAATCACATGCACACACACACACAAAAAAAAAAGCAACACATGGGCATAAATTATTACAGTATTTGGTTCTAGATGTGCTAGTCATGACACAACACTCATTTAAAAAAAGCTCATTCTGCACTGTGATACTTATTTCTTCTCTGGTGCCCATGAAAGGCAGCTTTCTAAGCTGAGAATTCTGGTCTGTGTCTCTGTGGTCTGGTGCTCTGGATACACAACTTTCCTTCAAGGGTCACTTCGTGGCTTTTTGGGAGAACCAAACAGCTACAAGGTACAGAAAACCAGACAATCCAGGGACTGTAACTCCAGATGCCATGCAGGATTTAGAGACAGACAGTCACCCTGAATTTACTGCCACATACAAAGAGCAAATCTGATGGGGATTAGCTATTTCACCTTTTCCCCCAAGTTCAGAGCACAATCTGCTCTGTTGCCAGGTCCATTTAGGTTACACAGATAAAGATTTTGCAAAACATCCTTGACCTTGCCACAGTGTTTTCAAAATATTTACTGAAGTTCAGTGGAAAGAGATATATTCTGTAGAGAAATAACCAGAAGGAGTATAAAACTGCTCTACTGCCAGCAGTGGTTAAAATGCCAAGGTGTATTTTAAAAATTCAAATTAAATTTGAGTTTTACAGTACCACAGAAACTGATTAAACATATGCCTTCTTTTGACAGAGCACTCTGCTCTGTCTGCTGTCGAGGGAGATATTGGGAAGTGGATTCCAGCTGGCTGTCGTGCAGTGAATGGGGCTGCTTGCATGTTCAGGGCCTCCCTGGGTTTCATCAGACTGTGGCATGGCCTCTTCTTATTAGCACTGTTTTCATGGGGAAAGACTGCTCCACATCTCAGGCAGAAGCTGTTTGAGCAAAACCCTTTTGCTTTTCTCTGAAGAAGGAAATCCTGCACAGCACACATGCAGAAAAAGCAACATCTGTGAGCCCTCCCCTGTCTCTTCCCATCTATGGACAAGGGGACAACCCAGCCTCTCAGCCCACCCATTTAGCTTTTCAGCGACTCAGCTGAACGCCAAGTGCCCTGTGGCAACTCCTTTATTTTAGCCTTGAAGCAAACCCTGCTGCAATCCCAGGGAGACTGGACTATCCCGTGGCTCCCCACAGGTGGGACTGAAACAACCCCATCTCCTAAAAAAACACTCCCTTCTAGGCTGAGGATAGTCTGTTTGAGGGTTGTTTTTTCTCTGATCTCATTTATTTCCCATCACTGTGCCTGTCATTACTCTCCCTCAAGCCCTCTCTCTCCCTCCTACCGTCGTGCCTTGCCTAATTCCTCCCGCAACGTTATCAGCTGGGATGCTGAGCAGCTGAGCTCGGTATTAGTGCTGACGCAGGCGGGCTGACAAATGAAAGCGCCGCCGGGTGTGCTTTCCCGGGAAGCGGGAGGTGGGAGCTGACGGGCTGGCAAAGAGCGGGAGCTGGCGCCTCCCGAGCCCCTTCCCTCGGTGACATAGGGGAAAGACCCATATGCTTCGCTGCCCTCGGCTTGCCAAGAGCCCCTGACTACCTGGCTGATCCGGGCTCTGCCCAGTGCCGTGTCACCCAGCCAGCCGCCAGCTTTGCAAAGGGATTCAGTGCTTTTTATTGGCTTTTTGTCGGTTGTTTTTTTTTTTTGTTGTTGTTTTTGTTTTTTTTTTTTCCCTGTGTATTCACCCTTAGGATCACAAAACCTGCATGGCATGACTGCCCAAGACCTACTCTAGCAGGAAATGGTGGGAGGTGAAACACCATTTGAAAAACAAGGCATGCCCTTAGTTAGTCTCCCTGGAAGAGGGACTAGATCCTCAGATTTTTACTGCCCACTGCTCCAAGGCTGGGTAGCTCCACATCCTCCATCCACCAGCCCCTAATCAACTGGGAAGCACTGGGGATTTTTCTTAAGCCTTGACATCAGCTGTAAAAACGGTGAATCCCCCTTTGTTCCAAAAAAAGGTGGGTTTCTAGTTCTGCATTGGAAAATGTGTACTGAGCAATGACTGGCAGTAATTTTAAATGACAAGTTCTAGCTGACTAGATTCAAAGTCTGTTTTCCCCCTGCACAACACCTCGAGCTGGGTTTGTTCCATTACTGTTATTGTGATGAACTGCCAGGAAGTCACATCAGGAAAATTGTACATAACCAGCCAGTATTTCTCCTCTCCACTTTGTTACCAGTTCAGCCACCTGTCCCTGCATCTTCCTCTGCTAGTGATGCTTCTGGTGAGAAGATGTTTCTCCTTTCCTATCTGACCAACTACAAGAGAAATACAAGGTTTATTCTCTGCTTCACTAATAGATCTGGATTTATGTGTGAAAGAAGGCAAAAGAGTTTGGGGGAAAAAATCTACTCTAAACCGCAAATGTCCATTCCTTCAGTGGACGCAGCACACAATACAAGTAAATAAAGCTGTAAAATTCTCAATTCCTGGGGAGCTGGTGGTCCCTGTTTCCAAGGAGAACAGGGACCACCTGTATGCACACCATCCCTGTATTCCATCACAGGGACAGAAGAACCTCAGTTGGAGAGCCATTAGTGTCTGCTGCCTGGTTAGCTATGGGCTCATATTATTTTCCATTAGCCTGCATAATAGAAATCCCACAAGGATGAAAGCTAAAAGAAGCATTAATCCATGCATTCTGCATTAGACTGTTGAAGTGTGGCAGAAACAAAATGCGTCACCCAGTGCTCTGTATGGAAGGTGGCAGGTGGTGGCCCTTGGGGTGAGATCGGGTAGGTTTGTTTCACCTCTAGATGACACTCCTGTCTCTTCAAAAGGCTCCTGCCACCTGGCTCCTACTGTGGCTGCAGATCACAAAATTTTGAGAACAGATTAACCTGGCTCCAAGTGGGAGCTCCCTGAGCCTCTCAGACACAGTCACTGCCTGATTAATTGCAAGTGGTTGCACATTAGGAAGCCTCACCTTATTATTTTGCAAAAGTAAGGTAGAGAAAAAATGATGACTCGACTTTGGAAATTTCAGTTTCCCTCCCAAAAGAAGCAAGCTAACAAGTGCTCAGTGAGAGGGCTTCTCCTACTGCTATGTGAAGCATGACTGTGGATTAGCAAGAGAATGCATTGAGCTGGTTGTCAAAAGTATGATGGGCTCAAGGCCCAGGTACTGCAAGACCCCAGACTCGCTATGAAACCATGGCCAGACTGTGCCGCACTCCTAACACCACTTAAAAAAAGCCACAGGGCTTATCTGGTGTTATGGCCAATACCCAAATTAAACTCTCTGCAAAACCAGGACAGCTCCTTGTGCCCCAGCCCTCTCAGGAGACAGAAATCATTCCTGTTTACAAGTGCCCAAATACCACAGGATAACACACTGTAGCCACCATGAAGATGGAGAACTTTCTGAGTGATACTCTTCATTCTGCTTAGGCAATTGATTATAAGCATCTGATAATGCAAATTTTGGAAAGGCAAGACAGTAAAAAAAAAAAAAAAAAAGCCTGATATTAAAAGAGCCAGTAATAAAAAGTCCAAGATTAAAATGCTAGTATGGCTTTAGGTTACACAGCCATCATGTAGCAGAGCACTATACAGGACATGGGGAAATGCAGAACATGGTGTTTAAGGACAGCTGTAATTACATTTCTGAGAACTCTCCATGAAGAAATGTCCATATACTTCTGACTCATGCTCTTTGATTCCCAGACAAATACCAAAGGGGTGAAGCTCCTATTGCTCCCAGAAATAAGAAAATAGAACATTCAAACACAGCCTGAGATGGCAGCCCTACATCACCCTCTGATCAACTTCTACAGGCTGGTACTGTCATGCAGAATCCCACGGGATTGTACTTCAACAGATCTGCTTGCCAGATGGGAGATTTATGGTTTTTATGGCTTAGAAAGTGATTATCAAGACAATAGGGGTAATTTCTCTGCAAGTTAGCCTTTACAGAAACTTCCTAACACGAAGATCTTCTCCTCACATTGTGCATCTTAATATGAACAATTATAGTCTTATGAATTTTGCCATTTCCCCAGTTTATGGCCTTTGCTTCCTCTTTTTCTACAAAAATGGAAATCTGCTTCTCAAGTAACTTTCCTCACTTGTAGTGCTGGCCAGACAATTAACAACTTCACTTAAAATCAATAAGTAGAGTTTTCCTGAGTGTGTAATAAGGTAGGAGATGAAGATAGATTTTTCTCGTGTAAGCTTTCCACATTAAACCCGAGTATTTACTCCTCTTGCATAAATCTACTTTCTTTCTTCTAATCATGATGATGAAATCAATTAAATACATTTTACTTGTCTGCACAAAAACTAATGAGATACTATTTACAGGCAAGCAGGGTATTCTTGATAATGAATTATTGGATGGAGACTCGAGCTAGCCTCTTAAGACTTGTAAAAGTTAAAAGACTTGAACAGTGTTGGACAAGTCTGAAGATGTACCAGACTACCAATGCCTGAAACCTGACTTTGCTCCCGAGTCAGAACAAAGCAAAAGCTGTGTGCCTGATTAGAGCTATGACCATACCTAGGAGAAAACTGTCCATTTTGGGGAAGCAATTTACAGGAACAGCTTGTTTACTCTCGGACAAACAGTGCTGCCTGTGAAAGCCCCATCTCAAGCACAGCTCCTGCTGACTTCAGTGGGAATCTGCTATGAGTCAAAAGTGGAGGCTCAGTAGTGCTCCATGGAGAAGTATAATCATCATTATAGCATGGATTGTAATTGGAGACTTGCAAAGTCAATCAGCCTGCTATATCAATAGCAGTCTGGTGGCTAAATTGCCTAGACTAATTCTTTTTTAACACCTCAGCCATAAGACTCATCATTAGACAAATGCCATATCCTAATATATACTGCAGCTTAAACACAATGAGAGCTTCAATCTGTTTTTTAATTTCTGTGATATTCCGTCTTTTTGCCCACATACAGAGAAAAAAGTTTATTGTAGGCAGAAGACTGCACAGACTGTTCCACATCAGAAGGTTCTTGCAGTCTTCTTGTCCCTGGGAAGTGATGAGCTCCTGCAGACCTCTGGTGCATGATGACATTTGAAAAATAAGCAATAAACAAAACAAATATTTGCTGCAGCTCTCGATGCTGCAGCTCAAAAGTTTGCTGAAAGAAATTATGAAACTAATATGTATAAGATTTATAAATGGGAGAAAAAGGCCAATCACCTGTTCAAAAATCTAAGCAGCCCCCATTATGATTCAGCTTACTCGTACAGTTACCTACTCAGTCCATGCAAGAATACTTGGAGGGGAAGAAAACTGACTCTTGCTCATCTCAATCCCCCATTTTCCTTTTGTACAACAAGCAGAGTGTGGATTTGGTTCTAGCTGAAGAACCTGTCCAGGGTCAAGCAGATGCATATCCAGTGGTGATGGCACTTGCGCTGTGTCAGGCCTCTAAGTGGAACAGGCAGGGCCAGTATCACTGAATAGCACCCTGAAGTTATCTGGAATATTTTTATGCTTGTTCATTCCCTGGATCTGTTTCAAAAGGTAAGTGTTGTACTTGGTGACAGCAGACCGTGTTTTCAGAGCTAGGCTCCACCAGCAGTTAATTCAAACTGGCCTGATTTTCAGCGCTCAAATTTGATGCAAGTTCCTCAGCTCCTCACTCAAGTAATTTTTAGTTAGAGACCTACCTTTTGGTAACTGATTGGGAACATTATGACCTGCCTTTAAATGTAATGTGTTACAAAATTAGAGGGACAATTTATGGGACAGCAAATACTTCCCTTTGCAAGTTTCTAACTTCCCAATGCATTACATCCCTATAACGAGTCAATAAAACAAGTCGCAGCTGCAGCACAATGAATGTCAAGAGGCACAATGGACAGCGGGTGTTTTTGATGATTTACTCTATCAGCCTCCTGAGCAAGCACTTTTACTTTCTGAAAGTTCACTGTGCTACGCTGTACGAGGTGAGTGCGTCTCGGTGCTTTGGCTGCACCTCCCGTACCGCAGTGAGATCGATACCGTGCACCGGCGCCAGCCTCGCTGGGAGAGGAAGGTCAGCCGAGTTTAGCCGTCAGCTGGCCCGCAGACAAGCCCTGAAAACAAAAAGCGGAAAAGCCTCAAGGGGCTGTGGTGCTTAAAGCAGCTCAGGCGGACACAGCCAGCGGCCGCATTGCCGGGGCTGGCAGCCGGAGGGCTCGGCCGCGGGCCGGCGGGGCCGGGCTCCGGTTTGCCTGGAGCGGTCACACACTCGGGGTTGGAGCACAGGGCCTGAAATACACACGAAATCCCTCAGTTCACACAGATGCCTTCTCTTTCCAGTGGAACAGGGGCAGACGGGGCACAGCTCTGCAGGGCCCAGATGAAATCACGCGGCTTTGTTATTCTGCAGACCTAGTGCCTCCCAGTTATTACTTTTTACTTTATTTATAGCGCTACTCAAAACTGAGTACACATTTCGCTATGAGGGAAAGAAAAGACTAAAAAAAACCAAAAAAACCCAAAAAAAACCCATAAAAAAAACCCACCAGCTACCAGCCTCTCGGAAATTAGCCCGGGTCAGCGAGAATTCAGCACGTCTCTCCTGCAGCGGGAGCTGCTGAGGGCCCGTGTTCGGCCGCAGGGCACAGCTCGGAGCAGGCGCTGCCCGCGGGCTGCCCGGGACGTGTCCTGTCCCTGCTGGCGGCGGGGCGTGTGGGCAAGGCTGGAGGGGCCCGTGAGGGCAGGAGCGGCCCAGCAGTGCCGCCATCCCGGCGGGACGTGTGGGCAAGGCTGGAAGCGGCCGTGAGGGCAGGAGCGGCCCAGCAGTGCCGCCATCCCGGCGGGACGTGTGGGAAAGGCTGGAAGCGGCCGTGAGGGCAGGAGCGGCCCAGCAGTGCCGCCATCCCGGCGGGGCGTGTGGGCAAGGCTGGAGGGGCCCGTGAGGGCAGGGGCGGCCCAGCAGTGCCGCCATCCCGGTGGCGCAGGGGCAGCGCTGGAAGCGGCCGCAAGGGCAGGAGCAGGAGCGCCCCAGCAGCGCCGGGAGCAGCGCGGGCGCAGCGCCGCCTGCGGGCCCGGCCGGGAGGGAATGGCGGCTCGGGGCCGTCACACGGAAAGTCGCCAAGTGCTGTCCTAAGATATTCACAGCGTGTATTACCTGTTCGCAGAGACACGATTCACATCGCGTTTTAAAAATTCCTCCAGGAAATAATCATAATTATGAATTTTTAAAAGTGACTGAATGACTCAGCCTTCAGATTTGGACGTCTGGAATTAGGTGTCCTCTCTATACTATCTGCACTATTTTTTATTAAATAAGTAAAAAAAATTTAAAAGGAAAAAAAATACTGTGGCACAACATTTTTGTATGTTTCTATTTAAGTTAATTTCCATATTATTCCCCATACAGCTACACTGCTACCAAGGTGACAGTATGAAAGCATCAATGAATACAGTGAAACCTGTAAAAAAGGATGGAACAAGGAGACTGCATTGTGTTGAATCTGAAAGCAAAGTACTTAACTGGACTGCCAAGAGTGCTATCTGTGCTATCTCACAATGTTCTGCCCACTGCATCCCACTAGTGAACTCCTGGCCTCTTGAAAATCTCCATCTGAATGTCACTGAGCAGGGACTTCATCTGATAAAATGTCTCACACTTGATTTGCAATTGTTCTGCACTGCACGCCAACTCTGTTGTACCAGTGCTGGCTGTATGTTGAATTATAGGAATGATATACTCAGCACACATGTGCTGCTAGATAGGTGAGGGACAATAACATACCTCCAGCTCATGCTAGATTTAGTGAGAAGACTGAAAAGAGAATGACTTCATATGGACTTGTTTGTCTTTGCATCCAATTTTTAAATGGTACCACAGAGATCTACATTCTTCTCACTTAGCCATGTTTCCAGATTTTTTGTTGTTGTTTTGTGGTAAACAAATCAGAGTCTTTAGGAGAAAGCAGATATGGACATAGACAGACAAACACGCTAAACAGAACTTAAATATTTCAGCCTATGCATATGGTACTTCATAGCATCAATTATCAAAACAGTTTCCATCTGCTACATCACAGCTGCAATGTGCTAAGCCAGTAATATATATGAGAAAAAAATGAAACCACTTGAAAAACTAAATTTCCAAAGAAGTCTTTTAAAATCATAACTCTGAATAGGTCAGGTGGAAGCCATTTAATCAAGTCTAATAAATGTGCTTTTAGGAAACTCACCTGTTGCACTAGAACAATAGAAAAGCATTTCCTTGCTTTTCCTAATGCTTTTGATGATTTGCTGTGAGAGCCACTCTACCAAGAGTAAGAGGAAGTTTCTCAGTCCTGCATTAGCTGAACCTCACATTCTCTCATGCCACATTTTTGTGATATTAGAAAGAAGAGTACAAACATAGCTATAAGCACTCATGGCTAATATTTAGTCCCTTATCTTTCTCCAGTTCCCAAGAGTAAAATTTTTATGGGGTATATAAAGTCCTGTGATATAAAGGCTTTAATTCCTTTGTCTGCTCTGGTGGACTAAGGATGGAGTAGTTTGTCTTTCCTGAATTTTTAGATGTGTGATTCCAACCTGTGCAACAATAGTCTCCAGAACCAAGTCAAGGTTTCTCTGTAGTAAAAACAAACAAACAAACCTATAATAATTGTGGCCTTAAAGATGAAGGAGTGGAGTATAGAGAGGAAGGACAGAGTTTTTTTACTGTCCCTTTGTGCCCCTTGAGGCACTTTCTGCTTTCTGTATGTCTGATGTAGTTCTGATTGCTCCTAGCTGTGCCACCGCTGAGTGTTTGGACTGCCTCAGTACCTGCCTGTAGCTGACATCTACTGGCTTTTGCCAGGAGTAGAATGTCCAGACATTGGATGGAAATCAAATCTAGCACACTAAGGCTGCAAAACAGTAATATCCTTTTAGCAAGACACTTCACTTATATGACTTACTAGCAAGTCAAACCTTACAGAAGTCCATGCAGCTGCCCTATCCCCTCCTTGTATATTCCAGCTTTAAAATGAGCTGGCTTATACACCGAGCCAGGATCTCTCTTGCCCTATGCTTGGTCTGGTGAGTATGGGTCCCCCATGGTGTCTGGGAAATATATCTCTAATGTCCTGTCTGTGGGCCCACACCCATGGAATCCAGCTTTCTCAGGCTGAGAGTAGACAAGCCTGAGTATTATTTTCCATGGATTGTGCTGTGCCCACAGGGCTGCCATGTGCAAGGAAGCACTTCACATGTACCCATGGAAGAATGAGCATTTTGGGGCTGGCCTTTTGAGGGAAAGCCATGTGTTGGGCAGGGAGGCTCAGCTTTCAGAGAGAAGCATGCACCGAGATCTGACCCAAAGTGACATGTCCTGGATATACTTGGACCTGTACATGACCACATTTTCAGAACAGCCTGCCACTGACCCTAACCACATTCTTGATGCCACACAGATCAAAGTTTCTGAGTCCTATCTAACAATGTCCCCCCATTCCCCCCAGCAAATATTTCTTCTTATTAAGGCTAGTGATGTCTTCACTGCACTTTGCTTTTGTGCTGTTGTCTCCCTTCATACAATGCAAATTGTTTCCTCTCTTTTCCTGGCTTCCTACTTCTCTACTGTCTTTGTCCTCTCTTGAGATGGAGGACAACAGCATCTTGTTTTTCTGAAAGCAAGAATATTTAAAACATTAAAATATAACCTGGACTCTGAATCTATTAGGACTGATTCAAGAAATGAATGAGAGGAAAAAAGAGCTCTGAGAGCGAGATTTCTTCTGCAAACTGCCATGTGATTATGCAAAGCTATTCTCTTATGTTTTCTGCCAGACAAAATATGTAGACATTTTTCTTGCCTTTTGGAGGGGAAATGCTGTGCATGTGCATAAATTCTGTCTTCTTTGAATTAAAATGAGACCTTAAAGAGTGGGTAAATTGCACTTTGCTGGGGTGAGCAGACTGGCAGCTCAGAACTGAGCCTGGTCTCACAGCACATTGCTGGTCTCAGTAGCAAGGCAACACAGAACAGGCTTGGTCTGCTTTTTGGTCTGTAACTCACTGTGTAAATGCCAGCCAAATTAAAGCAAAGCAGATGGGACAAGTAATATGAAGATTAATGAAGGTACTTGCATTTAAAAGTAACTGTAGATACATATTTTAATGGAAAAGATCCTTTCTAATTCAGAATAGCTGGTTAAAAGAAAAGGATCAAGCAGTGAAAACTGCTAAAGCTTAGCAGAACACACCTACAAAGAATTATTACAAGTGAATAAGTCCTAATGGACTTAATCCCCATTAAATAGAATTATCAGGTCAAAGACTTTTTTTCTTTCTCTGCTATCTGCACCACACTCTGAATCTACCATTTTTCCTAAAATGTAAAGAAAAGAAATCAAACTCTGATAAATTCTTTAGGGATTATTCACAATGAAATCTAACATGTTTTCATTCTCCTGTGACTTTTGCAGTTTCCTTCCAAACTTTTACAAATTTCTACTGAATAGTGACATTTTTCCTTTGTATAACTGGCTACACTTCAGCTGAAAGAGAAATGAGTGTCAGGGAAGAGTACAATAAGCAACTTCTTTTAGTTTTACCACACAAAAAAGGCAGGTCAACCTTAATGAGATGCTGAAAGATGCTTTCTGCTCTAAGAAAATTCTAAATCAATATTCAAAATTCCAGCCAATCACCAAGTATATTTGTAAAAAATTTCCAGTATTACTCTAAACTCTGAGCTCACTGGGTGTTTCAAACTGCATAACTGGTTCACAGGAGGAAAACCAGACTTGTCTCTCACATGCCACTGTGCTGCTTCTTGAAATTGCTTCTTTTTGCTATTTAGATACTAACATACTCTTCAACAGTGTTTTAAGGGCAGACAGTGGAATCAGCTTTGTATTTTATTAATGAGTTGGAGGTACTTAAAGATGTACGGGAATCATAAAAAACCAAAATATTACCATTATATTGGAGACTGTCTCTAAGAAGCACACAATCTTCTGCCAGACCCAGATCTGGATTTTTGAGCTGCTGAGTTACCAAATTCTCTTTATCTATGTAAAGAAATGGCTGCCAGACTCTTCTTTCAGAGTCAGACTTGAAATTTCAGGGAAGAAGTATGACAGTTAAACTGCAACTTTTCAAGATCAATATAAATGTATGTGCTGTTTTTCATACCCAGAGAGGCTGTGTAAGTGACAAACTGTGCCAACATTCGCAAAGATGATTTTCTCTAAGAAATGTTAGAAGGTCCCTACTCCCACTCCCTCAAACCTCTTCTGTGGTGTGATGCCACCAGATACCTGGTATAGTAGGTTTTGATGCAGCCATTCTGCTAGTGCACCTCCAAAATGAATGTTATCTTGAAAGATAAGGCAGCCATGTCTTGATCCAGAAAAGCTTGCCCTGTCTGTTCTGTTCTGTAAAGGGCTTGACTCCATGTGTGAGTCCTTTGCTGAAGTTCTTCACTGAGTAAGAATGTGCATAATTTCAGGGTTGTCCTTATGCCCCAACTGAGTCTGGCCCAGTATGGCTGAGCTAAGTATAAGCAGGACTCATGACTGTCCAAAGTCCAGTACTTTCATTACAGTAAATGTTATAAAGTTATGGTGCTTAAAAATTGTGTTACTCCTACAGGGTAAAAGAATAAACATGTTTTACCCTTGTGAACACATAATTTGACTATTGAGCAGCCTGGTCTACAAACTTGAGGCAAAAATCCTATCAATTAAAACACAATGTACCATTCTTGTTTTCCTTATAGTAAAGTGCTAAACACAGTGGCTCTTGAACTTACTGAAAATGGCTGTTTTGAAATAGTTTTGTTTAAGTTTTTGTACATCTTTTCCCACTAACTTAGCCTGTAATATAGTGCACCATGTAGAAAAAGCTGCTTTGTTGGCGTAAAACTGATGCATATGAAATGTCATCTGTTTCTGGTCCAATGTATGTATATTCTTTGACACAATCCAAACAAGGCATTTTCTCTTCCAGGCTCCACTGAGGTAAGTGAATATTTTGTTCTTCTGGAACATGCACAGGGATTTAGTAAAACTGTTACTGTGCTTCTCTTAAAACATTACACACTCCAACGTACATGCAATTAAACAGTGTGACAGTTATTCACACCCTCATCATATCTGCGTTGTTGAAATGATAAAAGAGCCAATTGAGACATTCACAAATCACACAGCAGATTTCCACGATGCCACATTACCCTTCGAGAAAATGATGAAACTTAGAATTATGTTTAACATCAGAGCAAGATTTGATAATGTAGATCTGAATACACTGTGTTTGAATTTAAGTCAGTTGACAGCTGATTACATGTGGGGACGGGTTGTGATCATGAAGGTTATTAGATGAATTTTTGACATTTAGATATTGTCAATGCTGGCTTTTGGAGCTGGATTGATTTTTACAACAGAATGTCATTATAGTGCTTGCAGTGACATGAAGAACAGAACTTCAACTTGATCCTCCTCTACAGAAGCTCATTAGAGATTCACATAAGAAGACAACCAACACGTGCTATTGCCATGGAAACAAGATGGAATATTATGAAGCAGTATATCCCATATTCCAAAATAGAGAGGACAAAGACCAATTATAGCAAATGACTGACAGGCTTTTTATTTGCAGCCTGTATGGGTCAAATAAAAACTTAGCTCCTGCTCTTTGGAATAAGAATCACCAGTGTAGTTTTAGGCCTCTGGTTTCAATCCGTCCTTTTCAAAGACAAAAACTCAAGCTACTTAGTTTAATTTAGTTTATGATGTATGGGAGAAAGGAGGCCGAATAGAAGCATTGGCATTGCAGCAGGTGTGTAGGTGTGATGAGGTACAAAGCACATATGTCACAGAACTGGCAGAAGATTGAGTCAAGTTCAAGCCAAATAGTGAGGTGTGGATAAAACAGAGGTGAGCGAAAGCAGCAGAAGCTAAACAACTGGTCATTAAGATGCAGAGAAAAGACTAGTTTCAAAGACAATGGTTAGCCAGTACCAACGGCCAGAAATGCAAAGAATGACATTTCTTGTGATTTACAGTAAATTGGTGAGTCTCAAAGTTTCTTGCCTTGCCTAGATAATTAAATGTTCTTGGTCATCCTCAACATATTTCAGGTATACAAGACATACTTAGTCTAACTTTCCAGTCTTCTGCTTGTGACTACATACATGGAAAATAAGTAATTTAAAACACCTGCCTGTTCTAGAGAGTTTTCACAATTGTAACAGTCTGATCATTGTGTTCAAGTAATAATGATAACTTCTGAGTGTTTTTTTTGGGGAAAGAAAGATGGATAGAGAAGCAGCATGTGATGTTAGTTTTTTTGTGTGTTTGATGACATAATGACAAACACAGGAATTCTGTGATAATGGAAACAAGAGCTAAGAGGAAATATTTCACCATTTAAGTAAAAAGCCTGTGATTGCTACTTCATTCACACACTGGTTTACTTTTAAGAAATAGTTTTAAATTCCAGCTGGTAGTCTATTGTAATTAGTCATTTGAGCAGAGTCAGCATGGGCAAAATACATCTTAGGAAAGAGAAATAAAGAGAATAATAGGGTTTCAAGGAGTGTTTAACAAGCCTTGGAAGGCTGTGTCATGAGTTTGTCGCTACAGAGACTTACTGTGAGATTCCAAAACACTTTAAGAGAATGATGGAAGGGAAAAATATTACAGTACATAGAAAGCTTGTAAGCCTACTCCATCAGGCTTTGGTAAGCCTTCCGATGCCAGCATATGAAAAGTGTGGTTTGCCACTATTTAATGATGATAAACTCCACAAATTGTCATTCACTTAAGGAGCCACGTCAAATGACTTTCAAAACTGTCAGGTTGCATTCACTATTTCAACTCTGATTCATTCTTGACTGGTTTTGTTTTGACTGAAAAAAAAAAAAAAAGACAAAAGACACTCGAGTTTTGGGAGAAGAGTCTGAATGGAATATGAATTTTATTGCAAAGCATAAAAACTTTAATAGTGAGTAGCTTTGTAGAATACTAGATAATTTTTTTCTCTAGCAACAGGCAAAGAGATAAAATGTGATATAGTTGCAAAAAGTACTTGAAAATAATAAACATTTTTTTTTCATCTTTGCATATGAACTTCCTTTCTCAAACTGTTAAATACCATTCACAAGTGATAGCAACTACACTTTTTTTCACTAAACCTTTACCGTTTTTTCTTTTTCTTTCGCTCTGCTTGCATGGCTGCTTCCTGAGCTGCCAGTTCTTCTTCTTTTCTGCGCTCGGCCTCCAGCAGCTGATTTCTGTATGCTTCCCGAATGCTGTAAACTCTGCCTCGGGCTTCATCCAAGGATGCCTAGCCAAAAGCAAACAGCAATACTGCCCTGCTCAACACATCAGTCTTGATTTCACCACAAGCAACTGCATCCTTCCTGTTCTGTTTCACTTTGTGACTCTCTAAGTACAAGGAGAGCAACTCTCCTTTTCTTTTTACATGGATGTTTATTGATTTCTCAAAAGAAACAGCTATATGTCAATCTTTTCACCATGAAGAGGAAGTTCAGGAAAATCCTTTCTAAACTGCTGGCATAATAAGCTAGTTGTGTGAAAAAAGAATAGGGCAACAGAGTAGTTACCTATCTGGACGTAGTCTGTAGTCCCTTTTCAGTTACTGGTTTCCTTTGCAGTCCTAAACAAGTCTATTAAAAACTAGGTGTCAGAAATGCTGGAATGGCTTAGGAGTTGTGGCCTTTTAAGAGGGTAAAGGAGCCGAAATCATAATGACCTTCAATGAGACTTGGGGCAAGTGGGACTTTGACACCTCTGAAAACTTTTCCCTTTCCATTTCTATCCTGAAAAATGGGGATACCTGGAAATCTGTATATAGTTCTTTGTGGTCTACAGATGAAAGGATGGAAAAAGTGCTTATCAACAGAGTGTGCATATTCACAAATAAATCTCATTTTAAATTCATACTGTGAAACACTTTTAATGGAAATACTTTCTAGAAAGAGTCAGGGATCCACTCTTGTGAAAAATTTGCCCTTCTAATATACAATATGTTAGGCATCCAAAATCATAGCAACATCTGAAAACCTGGACTGGCATCCTTACTAGGGTCAGCCACTGCTGGAGAACTGCACCTTCTTGCTGACCTGTAGTTGAGTAATACAAATCAGACTATCTATCTGGGAACTACCTAAGGAGATGTTTTTAATTATGATTTCTGTAAATAGTTTGATTTGATGTAAAATTTTTTTTTTTACTCTTATCCAGTTTTAAGAGCACTGAATAGTCACCAGCAGATTGATAGTGGTTATTGTATCACCACTGTAACAATTTTGTTCCTGTTGATGTTCAACAGTTAAGCCAATTTGGTATGATACTTGTACCAATTTCATGTGCAGTGCTTTGGCTAAGCTAATCCTCACAACGGATCCTACACTAATGCTACCACATTTATTATTTACAGACATGGTTTTTTGAGGTTTAATAATATTCATTCTTCATTTGCTGGTATCATGCATATTCCAAGAAAACTGTGTTCTCTAACTTTTCTGAGACACATTAAGAACAACTTATCCCCCATGTAATTGTTTATTACTTTTCAAAAGCTGTATACATTTCTATAACAAAGAAAAAAAAAAAAAGCCAGACTGGAGATGCTTTACCTAATAAGCATCTGGTCATATGTATCAGTTTATGGTCAGTTTTTCTGACTTTTAACCATCTTTTTATGGTGATACAATAGTGTTTTTGCAGAGAGTGTATCAAAAACTAATATCATATTAAGGATGTCATGCAGTACTATTTTTTTACTTTAGAACTTTTAGTTTTAACCTTTGCCCAAGTGAAATTTCAAGCTTGTTCATTGCTTCTAATCTCTAGTACTGAATACAAAAGCTTTGTTAATGGTTGATCAGGATATTCAGACTAGTGGCGGACATCACAGCAGCAGTTAACTGGAAAGCAATCTTGAAAACATACCTGCAGGTTCTCATACATTTCAAGTATATTTTGCTTCAATAAAATTCTGTCATTTTCTTCTTTTTGTTTTTGTTCCAAAGCCAGCATGGAAAGTTGCCTAAAATGGTTGAATTTTTCTTCTTTATGTATCTGCTGCTGTTGAATGATAGACTCATCTCTCAGCACAGGTTCAGGCATTGTTTTTCTGAAAGAAATACAAACCAGATATTTGTCTCATATCAAATGCAGTTTTGGTTGTTGTCTATTTTGCTTGGTATCTATTTGCAAGTATTTGGCTTATATTTGACAACATCACCATCATATGTTTGGATATGGGTAAAGAGCCACTTTTCCTCTGCTTCTATATAGCAACAATAAGAAAATACATTCCTAAGACTAGGTCTTTTTATACTTGAGTGTCTATTTTAAATCTATTTATAAAATCATGCTCATTTTCGAGCATATGAAAAACTCCTACATGTGACACTTTTAATTTGCAAGAAATATATTTTCAGAAGTTTTTGATACTATAATTGAGACAAATGCAATTTATCTTTTAGGGGTTTTTCTGTTTTTGGCATAATGGCAGATAAGTGGATAATATACTTTTATATTTTGTCCTAAATGAGTAGTGTAAAAGTCAAGGAGCTGAAGACAAATGAAATGCTTACAAGATTTAAGCTTGTGGAAGGTACTTTGCCATATTTTTGCCATACTGTTTTAAACTGTTCACTTCAATATAATACACATTTCCTTCTCAATTTAAAATTAAATTTGAGCATATTTTTCAGCATTTTTGAAGGCTTTTGAAGATCAATGAAATGCAAAAATGCCACATTGAATACAAATGGACGTAAGCATGAAGTGGGTTATAGCTGCAGCACAGCAAACAAGGAGGTACATTTAAATTAGCTCAATAAGTTCACATCAACACTTGTAATAAAGAATATAGTTCTTTTGAATAATAAATGTAATTAGTACAGTCATTTCAGCTATTAACTATTATTAACTGAAGTGCATTTGTTAAATATGGTGTTTTAAACCTGCATAACATCCTGACAATTTTTTTATGACCCTGGAATTGGCTCAGTTGGTTGAAGTGTGGTGCTGGTAACACCAAGCTTGTAGGATCAATCCCTGTATGGGCCATTCACTGAAGAGCAGGACTTGATGATCCTTGTGGGTCCCTTCCAAATCAGAATACCCTGTGATCCGGATGCTCTTTTCAAGAAGACAAATAAGCATGTTTGCCTGAATGCTCATTTTCTTCAAATGTTTATGTCAGATACTTATTACATGCAGTGCAGTGATTCAACAACTTTGACTTTTATTATGTTAGGGCATAATTTCTTACCTCATGTAAGGACTAAGGTCTATAAGCTCCCATTTTTTTTGCTGTGTTTTTAATCTTGAGTCAAGAGTTGTTTCTGGTGTTTGCTTTCCTGTGGTAAGAAAATATAAAACTAGACAGATTAAACTGGTTATGTGGTTATGCTAGGGAGCTCCACCTAAATTCTTACATAGATTTTTCTTCCTTTGGCTCAGCAAAATACATTATTAAATGAGAATATGGGCTGGAGAGGACATAATATTTCTGCCCTTTTATTTCCAACATTTAGGACAGTATCAAAGATGCTATTAAAAACCAACATATATTAGAATGAAACTAATATGTGTATTTAAGCTAAATCCCCTCTACTCAAGAAAGTTAGTAAATCTAAGCAAGAACATTGACTTTGCAGTGCCTAAAAAAACCACAAAACAACTTCTGGATATCATATTATTTTATTTTTAAAAAATCAAAAGAAATATGATTCTCCAGTCCTGGCTGTAGTTAAAAAAAATTATATTCCCTTTCGGGGAGAAGATTTAATTTAAGAAATACCAATTTAAAGAAAAACCATGACATATTATACTATTTTTTTAGCCACATGGATAATAACCATGCTATATTTTATTGTAGCATTCTTGCAGTATAATTACACCATAATTAATTACCATTAATTATGGCAATGGGCTGAGCTGCTTTGTCATTATTTCAATGCTTCCTTCTTTCAATTTGTCTCGATGTGCTGAAAAAACCTGTGAAATTTGATGAGATTTAATGATGACTGCACTAGTTTTCTTTTATAAAAACTTTTATTACCTTACTTAGAGAAGTAACCAATTGAATTACGTTAAAAATATTACTGGACTTTTCTCATGAGGAATAGGAAGATGTTTCTGAGTATTAAAAAAATTACTATTTATATATTTATTGTCTATATATAGAAACTACATCAGCCTTCTCTGCTCGTCTGAAAGAGTGACTTGGATCTTTGGAAGTGCCTTACTCACTACCCATTAGAACAGTATTCTCCAGATTACAAAAATGCTGCATATTACAGAAATGTTCAATCTCATCATTGCCAAATGCTGCACTCTGTGGAATAGAACCACAACAACTTAAAGTCATTGGGGTGTCAGTCTTTACTTCCTGAGACATTATATTAGATTCTAAATGTTTAGTTTGGAATAAAGTTCTTGGTGGACAACCACTAATTTTCCTTACTGGTTAAGTACCTTTAGCCAGTAACTTTGAGAAAACAATATTGTTTCAAGTAACCAATCCTGTGCTAAAGGCATTAGGTGAGGATTAATTCTACTTTAATTTCTCAATCTGAATCTTTCCTGTGAAGATTACTTACTGGGATGGAAAAATACTGATCTATAGTTAAGTACTGGCCACAGGTTCTAGTTCCATTGCACATGAGTCTTGGCCAGATATTATCACAATCAGACCAGGAAGTATTCTTTCCTTTCTGTGATGGCCTGATCTCAGCATAATCACAAAAGAAAAAAACAAAACAAACCAAACAAAAAAAAACCAAACAACAAACAGCCTGAAGTCTTGTACCCAGTTCAACTTTTCATCAGAGTAAAGAAATTGGCAGGGAATACATATGAAGAATCCACAGAAGTTGTAATCACTAAATAAAATTAGACAGCACTAATGGAAGCTACCAGGAAACTGATGCTACTCAGTATGCAGTTTTTGACACCTCTTTTCCAGACCACTCTCCATGAATAGTTTTCATGAACATGCACTTCAGGTGTATTAGTCTCTTACTGACATGCTATTTTAGCTGCTAAACACTTTTTTTAGCATTTCTACACTAATGAACTGGTACTTGGAATTGAGGATGAAGGTATTTTCCACTAAACTTCCGAACATTTCAGATTAATTTAGGGTTAAAATTCTACTACAGAAGGGCTACCTTCTTAAGGGCTACCTTAGCTTAAGGGTAGCTTGGCAGCCTCCAAGAGCTGTGAGGCTGTATCTGTGTCTGGAAATACAGCAATGAAACAATTGAAATAAAGAGGAGATAGAGAGCAAGCCTGCCATTGCACATTTGGACACCTTTATCGGGGCTGATCTATCTATCTACTACCAGTATTTAATGCAGAAGTCTTTCCTAAGGAGTGGAACATGCTAAACAGAAGACACAGAAAGTTGTATTCTTACCTGCTTCTCCTGAACTAGGTGTTAAATCGGCAGTCTCAGCCACAGCTATGGGTTCCTCTGATTCTCTCACAGCATACTTATTAATAAAACGCACACGTTCCTGAAAAGCCTGCAGATCAAAGTTTTATAATCCAGATAACAAAACTTTTACTGCATGTTTTAAATCTCAAAGAATTTTCAAAAGTAGGATTCTATCAGTCTTCAATAAGACCTAACATCAGGGTGCAAAGGGCAAGTCTGCCTGGTGCTGGAATCAGAAAAGATGCCACGGCCCCACTGAATCAGTCATGAGACATTGCACACTTACACTAAAGATCACTGTCCAATGAAATGCTGGGAAACCACTGATCTCTGCACAGTTTACAATAGTATTGGGAGTAAAAATAAAACAAAAGCTGTATAGATGCATGTATGGCTAATGCACATCCTAGGAGCTCCTATAGCCTGATGATTCAGACCTTTGGATGCAAACCCTTTCAGACTCAATTACCTTTGCTGCCAAAACCAGACATCAGCACTTCTGTCTTTTCAGAAGGCGACTTTGACTCACTTGGAGTTCTCTTAAGGGCTGTCATTGCCAGAATGGACAGAGAAACCATTTGGCTTTTGCTCAGCCTGGAGTCAGGCACTCAATTTCCAGAGTTACAGGGTCTGTGACCCCTGGAATAGGCAGACATTGGGCCAGGGTTGTCAAGAAGAAAGGAGAGGGAAAGCTTCTTAATAGCATATCCCAAATTTGGACCTTATTTTAGCATATTCTGTTGTGGCTACAATTTTCTCAACTACAGCTGTTTAAAAAAGAGTCACTAAAAAAAGCCCTAAGGGGCTTCATAAGTGGAACCTTGTAGTTGCAATTCAGTTGATTTTCTGATTAAAAAAGATAATGATGATAGAACCAGATTCTGAAGAGCCTTCACAAGTCAAAGGGGATTCATTTCTAGCGAACCTTTAGGAGGCTGTACTTGCATTTTCAGTCTCAGCACAACTAATCAAAGCTGCAGAGTAGCACTTTCTCCTTAGTTCAGAATTTAATGGAGCAGTGTCAGGAAAAGTTTTGAGCTTTGAACACACTGAAAAGAACTGAGAAAATCTGAGAGTGTAACTGGGAATGCTCATTTCTGAAGTTCATTTCTGAAAGATAATATTAAAACCCCCAAGTATCTAAGCTTTGGGATTCTGGCTGAACATCCCTTAATAGACAATGGTATTGGTGGTGACAGAGGATGACTGTCAGGTGAGTTTGAAGACTACACTTGGTTCTTTTATTTTTCTTTGGTAATGATGCTTCCAATTCTGAATCAACACTGCACTTTTTGCTTTGCTAGAAAGAACATGTATTATTTTTCCATCTCAAGCATATGTCACGTCAAAAGCACCCAGATGTACCTAGCAACTAGATCAGTATTGCTTCTCCAAAACTGTGAATTCATACTGAGAGTGTTACAGGCTCTTGGGAAACCTGCAATGCAGACTTAATTTGGAATCCTGGCTGCAAGGGACAATTTGGGTATTGATATGACCAGGTGCCAGTTCTTCAGGAGAAATAATTTTTGGCATGTTTATAGCAGTGTATTTCTCGACAGAATCTGTTCATGCTAAACATTAAACTTGTCATAAGTAGCAGTTTTGCAAATGTGTAGAGGTAGTGGGCTTTCTAAGGAGAAACTTCTCTATGTTTTGTAAAGTAGAATCTAAAGTCTCAGTGATCTACAGAAGCCTGATCTAGATGATCTGGATTCCTACCGAGAATTCAAGCACATAATCCCTTTTAATTCTTTAAACTGTAAAATTTCCTGTGTTCCAGAGGAGTGAAGCAATCAGCTCTATGAAGGCAGGTTTCTGTTGTGGCAACTGCTCTACCATTACAACAACTCCTGGAACCTGTGAAGAAACATCACTACAGAGATGGCACTCTGATATTACCTTGACAGCTCTCCCTGGCTCTGCAGACTCCCATGCTTCTTTCATGGCTCTGATCTCATCTACTCGCCGGGTGTCCTTTTTCACCTCCAGAAAGTCTGCCTCTTTTTGGTCACTAACTATGCGTAAAATCCAGTAGGGTGTGTTTGAATCTCCTGGCTGAAAGTATCATAAACATAGTGTAGTCACTTGTATACATCTATTATCAATCTTTAGGGTGAAGTCATGTTTTTGTATACTGGTAATTTTTCTGACCAATATACATTGTACAATGACAGACTTTGATATGCATTATGACACAAACAGAGGCTGCCAAAGGAAAGAACGATTACTTTGCAATGCCTGGAAGCTCTTTGAGGTGTTTTGTTTATATGTTTTTCCCTTCCCCCATGCAGCATGTTCCACATTCCCAGTTCTTCTGAACAGTTTGTCTGAACAAGAGTTCTTCGTGTGATTTTTTCATGCAATTGTTTTATCTCCTCTTCTCTCCTCACACAAGCTTCTTTACTAGAAGCCTTATTATATTCAATTGGGATTTTTTGTATAGAAATAAACCTTGCTCTGTTTTATAAGGTTCTCTCCCAAGCACTTCCCAGTCTCTAAGACCCCTTAATGCATAGCTTTCTCCAAAATCACAGGGTAAGTAGGGCCTGATGACTAGTACACTATTCTGATGCCTGACAAAGAAATGAGATATTGTGCTGCGTGTTTCAGGAAAACATACCATCTGAAGGAGCTTTAAGGCTAAGACTTAGAACTAGGGTTAGGAGTTCATCTCTTGTTTAAAACTAAAGGTGGACATCTTCCTTTTCTGTGAGGGCTCCATCTCAAAGCTTGTATCTGTTTCAATGTGGACTCCCAAGAACCATCATCCCAGCACCTCTAGTGTAAGGCACTGTTCCAGAGCTCTGTATAATTAGCTGTGGATATGTATCACAGGGAAATCTGCTGTGCAGCAAGGTTACTCAACTGAAAAAAGTCAGAAGAGATTTCTTAATGAAAACCTCCATAGCTCTTTGCTTAAACTACACACCATGAGGCAGCAAAATTCCCAGCAAAAGCAATGCCATTAAACAAGAAGCTGTCAGTTCCTTCATTGCTTTCCATTAATTCGTTTGCAACTAATAATGTCAATTATTCATTTTACAGCATAAAGGCTGGCAATAGCTTTTCAGACAGCCACAGAACACTCACATGGATTCACCCCAGGGGACAAGAACTTCCAAGTAAGCAAGTACACACCGATTTTTCTGCTACTGTATATCTGCATGCGAATGAAAATTGTGATATATGAGACAGGAACTGACTACAGTGGAAAGACTTATTTCATCTCCCTAAGAACCCATGAAAGCCACTACAATGAAGGATTAATGGGACACAAATATGGTGAATTCTTGGAATTTAGTAAGCTTTCAGCAGAGACAGAAACTACACCAACAAAAGGAACAACCAGTTTTTCCTTTATACATAAACAAAGAAATGAGCAAATTGTACTTCTAAACCCAGGATGCACATCTTTTACATTCAAAAATTTTAATTCAACATTTCTCAAGTGCTAAGCTAAAAAGGTGGCAAAGCAGGGTATAGATAAATACAAGGTACGTTAGAAGTCATAGCAGTACTGATTTGCAGACCTGAGAATATCTCTATATTCAGTGCAAGGATGGCACATTCAATAAATCAAGGCTTTGGCTTTGTTCTCACCTGAGATTCAAGTGATGGACTTTCTATCCAGATTTTCTCTTTTTCTATCTTCTCAAATGCTTTCTCTTTTGATCTTCTGGTTGATTTTGGAATATTTGCAATCTTTTTGACTTGGAAAGAAGTAAGAATTAGGGGAAAGCTGTGCTCCTCATACTTTCTTCTGTGTTTTACTCATATGTAGTTATAATGCATTATGATTTAGATAATGTCATTGTTATCCATACATATAATTCTCCATATAAAACCCAGGGTGGAATAACAGCACAAAACAGCCATACAGAGAGACAAGGAAAGCCAGTTAATTAGTTGACACTTTCAAGTACTACCAAGAAAGAGTATGAGGACCAAACAACTTTTAAAAGCATACTTACAAAGTGAACACGTTGTGACAGCCTTTTCTGTCCTAAATAACACTTTAGCTAGGGCTTAATTGAGAGTTTTTCACAGTGCCTGCCAGCATTGCTGCTTTGTGTATGGGTCAGCATAAAGACTGCAATGCACAGAATCACAGCCTGACTCTCACTTCCCTTCTACAGTCTCATACAATCTCTGTCAGTGTTTGTTATGGAAAGTAAGAAGCTCAAAACAGGTAAAGTCAAATGTTCTCATCTCACATCCTAAGACTGTCTAGAGCACCCCATAAAAATGCAAGGAAGTTAAAACAAAGAAACATGTTTCAGACTCAATGCATATTTAAGAAATGCAGAATTGTCATTGTCAGAACTATCTGAGAACATTTTAAATTAACTCTATTATCAAAACATATGTATACTATATGTTTGAATTAATGATGCTGAGAATTGACATTTGCAACAGTTATTTTGCAATGTCTTAGCTGGTGAGAGCTGTAAACAAGACTTCTTCCATGTCATATTGTTTTTAAAATAAATTAACAAATAAAGCATGTAAGAGCATATAACTTTAATAGCATAAAGAATGTGTCAGTTTAAACAACCAGGGATGAATCCAAAACACTATGAGAAAGATTTAAAACCTGAGTCTGAAATCTCCATTTCCTTCCACCTTCCTATTGCCTGAAACATTGAGAGAAGTGCTGAAAACTTAGATTTACCCAATATGGTAAGACAGGGGATTTCTCTCAGAAAATGTTGATATGAGTGACTTTTTCACAGTCTGATGATAATAATAAGCTATCTTTCAGTTTATGCTTTTAAGGCAGATATCTGTCACTTCGTGCTTTTCCAGTTTCTTTCCACTGAGGACAAATCATTGTACTGCAGAATTAATGAACTTTGGATGAGATTTGCATTGTCACGGCTGAGGTTACATGGATACATAAAGTTGTAAATATTAATGATATAGAAACATATTTATAACTCACATATAGCTCCACATACAAATATATATGGTATATAACTGTATTACATCATATATCATACACGTTTGTCTACAAATGGTATTATTCTTATCTCCTCATGATACTTAAAACATGTCCAGTGACATTTTACACCGAAGTGTAAAGCTTAAATTAATTCAGTGCTGCTATATTAATGAATGAAAGCAAAAAAATTAAAGTGGTCTCCACAAATATTGAATATACTAAAACAACTCCACAGGAAATGCAAATATAAAATAGTGATGTCATAATTCAAAGTTATAAAATGATTGCATAAATGCCTTTCCCTTTAATTTCACATTATCATCACATACTAACACCATAAATCAGGTCGGTGTACATGCATTATTTAAGGTGTAATTCATTTTTAGAGATAAATTATTTGTTGTTTACACAAACACTCAAAGACATTCAGTGTAGTTAGCTAAATGATCCCAGACAAAGACTTTTTATGTCATGGGACACTACAAGCTTTGTCTGGTTTCTAGAAATATTTTGTAACTCTGAATTATAACATTTTGATGCTCTGAACTTATAGCATACCCTGATACGTTAGTAAAGAATAAGCAAGCATAAGAAATGACATGGGCTACAATGACGTAACCTACTTTAACTCCAGATATGAAGGCTTAGTGCAAGATTAAGTTGAGATCTCCAAGCTCTCCCACGTACTGCACTGTTCAGGTTCCCCCAGCCCTTCCCACTTCCTCAGCAGAGCAAGCAGTATCCCCAGTTTAGGGATCAACCTCCAGAAATGTCTGGAGGGGGCAATGACTGCATTTTGGCATGCTACCCACTCTGATTCAAAGGGAGATGTGAACAGCAGCTCAGGGCTTTTCTAAGGGCAAAGCCAGGCAAATGCTTTGAATGGGATGTGGTAAGAAAGGCAGGCAGATGATACAGAAAGTAAAAGGCCATTCCAGCTCATACCTTGTGCATCAATTGTCACAAACTCTCAGTGGCAGTTATTATATTTGTGTGGCATCAAGAAAAGCTTGGTCATCACATGGGCTGACATTGATGACACACAGCTGACAGCAACTTTAAAATTAGCTTCTCTACTGCTTTTCAATTATTTATACAAAAATTAATTGAGTCTAATGCCAAATGGGACCCAAGTGATCATCCAGTCTGATATGCTGTCTATGACAAGTTCAACAATTGCACCAAATGATTCCTAGCTGAAACTCAGCTTCAGATTGAGATACATCAGTTCTCTTTTTTAGGCAAGTTAGCTACTCCCGATTTATGAAATTTAAATTACAGAGAATCTATGGTATTCATAGGTATAATACAGAGGAGTCTTTTGAAGCTGTCTTTGAGAAGATATCATGCTACTGCTATCTGAAATAGTCTCTGAGCATTTAGTGGGATTACCCAGTATTTGGTAGTAATGACTGTAAGTTGCCCCATAAGGAACTGTCTGTCATTAAAAAAAGATTCAGATGTTGCTTTTCCTTCTTTGACTGGACCCTCAGAAGGATTCTTGACAGATGGCAACATCAAAAGTCTTTCCAAAGTTGGGCTCACCCAGACACTAAAGTTACAGAAAAATCACACCAGGATAGAAGCAAACCAATAATGTGGTTGCATTAGTAGTGTGGGGTTAAGGTGTGGCTTAGATATCTAGAGGACCATCATGTATCCTCTGTGAACTATTTGTTCACTGAACACCAGGCAAGTGATTAATCACTACTGACAGGCAAGCTGGGAAAGTGAAAGAGAGAGAGAGAGGGATCTGAACATCCTGTTAAACATCCCATGGAATATTCTCCTTGGCATGAACCAGCAAGTTCTCCTGTGGGAAAATAAAATCTGTGGGAGAAACTTTCACCGCTCTGGAGGATAAAAAGGAATATTCCAAAGCATATTGCCTGTCCTGCCTTTTCAAACCTACCTCTACTATCTGGGCTGGGCACTCTGTCTTCTCCTGCTTTCCCAGTTGCATAGACAGCCCTCATCAACAGCTAAGGTAATTTAAGGCACTACATAAAATACGTGCTGCAGTCAGCATTCAGAACACAGTGATGATTCAGCTCGGAGCTGTGACAGTTGCTCAATAAAACTGATGATCTTACCACAAGAAAAATAAAACCAAAGAACCCAAAAACATAATAGCCAAAAATCCTATATGCAAAATGAACCTTAAAATTATTTTGTTCACACAGTCAAGCAAATGAAAATGGTACTAGAAGTTGCAAGACTGCCTGCTAATCGTTCCCCCTTTACACAAGAATCTTGAGCTTACATTTTTAAAAGTCTTTTTCCATTGAAGACTTGCTCCACAACAGTTCTCAGAAGAGGCAAAAAAACCCCCAAAAAACAAAAACAACAACAAAAAAACCAAAAAAAAAAAAAAACACAACCAAAAAAGGGAGGAAGAAAGAGACAAAAGAATGAAGACATAAATGAAGTATAAATAAACTACATGGAAGTTCCTAATTTCTGTGTACTTAGGTTTTCCTGCCTAATGCCTTTTTAATGTTTTGTTTGTGCAGTGTGCTCTTTAATGAAACATTTAAGGGGATTTAATATATAATAAATATGACTTTATTATTCACAAAGTAACTTTCGCTAACACAGTTCTTTTTACAAGTGCAAACATCAAGAAATACCAAATTATCATAGCATCTGTATATCAGAGAATTTACTGTCTTCAAAAATGTTCTAAATAAGTATTTATAATGTTGGTGAATATCAAGAGTATAATATTATGGGTCTTAATTTAAAGGGAGACTAGTTTAAAAGATTTTAGTAGATCTTAATACAAAGTTAAAATATGCTTTTGGTGTGATAAATTAGCTTTAACACAAAATTAACTCTAGATGGCAGTATTGGTTTACATGAAAAAGAGATATTTGAAAAGGAGAAAACTTTTCGCATAAATTTTTAACCTGGATCACTGCAGCATACTTAAAAATCACGTGGTGAAACAATACCTTTTTGGTTACATACCAATATTATTATTATATTAATTTTGTGTTTGACAACTTGTGTCAGCAATTTTAAAATAGTAAAGGTCAGTTTTCAAAATTATGTAAGACTAGGTCACAATCAGAAGAAATAAACATTAGAGCTTTCCCCCAAAATACTTAACTATAGTACGCACTTCAGATAAATATTGCTGTTAATAGGGGTACAAAAATACACACTAAATATTAAATGAGTATTGGTTTTAAACTTTTTTCTATAAGTTGTGTTTAAATTCTGTTGGTGGCCCAGGCAATCTGGTATCCTTGTATAAACAGAAACACTCAGTTAATAAAAACTGTGACATGGATTTGGTTACTTTGAAAGGCAGCATTTATGAGAGGGCACAAAAATTACACCATTTAAAAATTATTGTATTTACACCATTTTATAATAATAAGGAAAAATTGCTTGTTATCATTGACTGTAGTTTAAGTATTTTTGATGAGCATCAATTAGCATGGAGAAGGGGAGCTATGAACTGGAGTACTGCTACCTTGAATTCAACATGAGAACACTCATGACACTGACAAGGTTCAGCAACGTGAGCTGAAGCTGTATAGAAGGATATTGTCAAGTGCAAGCTGTCACTATGTAGCCAACTTAGAAGTGTAAGAGGATGTAACAGAATTTCTGTTGTGAGAAGCAGTCTGACAGGGAAAATGAAGAGAATGAATGCAATCACCTAAGAAGAAAAGTTGATATTGTGAAGAACCCAACAAAATTCAAGCAGGTGAAATCATTGAAAGAGCTGTGTACAAGCCTGTAAGCCTACATGACATAGCTCCTCAAATGCTACTGAAATTGACTACAGGCTACAGTAAATCAAGAAGATACATATTTTTAAAGTTGTGTAATAATAACTGAAGAAATGATGAAAAGTTTCCAATATTGCATATATCCCAAACCCAAGACATATAAAATTATCCATCAGCAATTACTGCTGCCGAATCTAAGTTCAGTCCAGAGTACTAGGAATTACAGAAAAAAACACTTGACCAGACATTTAAAAAGAAACATGTAAATAGAATAAAAAGTTAGACATACCACTAGCGAATAAAACCCAAACCATCCTAAATAAATTTTTGAGTATTAACAAGTGTATGTACATGAGGAAGCAAATAACTTCTTATTGCTTCTTTTAAAAATTGAGTTATCAAACTTTAATATTAATGATACAGAAAATCTACTGAATGATGGGAAGTAATATTTTAGGTTCTGCAGAAACCTAGGGCTGAGAACACAGGAGAATCAGCTGCATGTGTGTGTGATGTTCTGCACCAGCAGGTGGAGCAGGGCTGCAGCCTCAGAGCTTGTAGGGGATGCAGAGGCAAGCTACTGGGCACATTAGGTGTCTAAGTGCAGATGGTGGAAAGATCCACCTTTTTAGAAATGTACAACCTATCCAGGGAACTTCCATTCTTTCCAGCCCATGAGGGAAAATCAAGATAAAGAAGCTGGTGCTGTTTGTGTTTGTGCTCTGAGTGTCTGTCTGAGATCTTGTAGCTGGCAATGTGTGTGTATGTGTATACACACACATACATGGTGTGTATGTGTGTCTATGTGCACATGCTTGGTGGGATTACATCTTCAGCCTCAAAAACAGCTGGACCCGGGAATGTGCAGTGGCAGAGCCTTGTCTCTCTCAGGCTCTTGGGTCTGGAGGGACAAACTTGAATATAATAAAGATCTAAATAAATAATTTTTTGCCAAATTTGCTGATAAAAGAAGATGCAAATACAAGACATTTATCTAATTTACAGAATAGTGACTGGGATTCTAATTTCTTTTCATATATCTTGGGATTGGTTTTTACTGTTCCTTAAAAATAAATGCTATAATAATCTGTGAAAAATCAAAAACCTTTTGTAATTTCTGTCCCCTTCTATATGACTTGGATATACAGACTGTACTTGGGAGCTTTCCTAGTTTTTTCTCTTGCTAAAATCTTCTCCAAACAGTACAGAAGGAATACATTTCCCAGATCAGGCCTTTCCCCCACTTCTTGTTCAGTGCATTTTCTTAAATTATTAGCAGGCATGTTTCTGTTCCAGATCTCTGCCTAAAGCTGAACCCTAAGAACATGAGTCTTGCAGTGTATTCTGATTTCCTTGTATTTTGTGAACTGAAGATGTAGATTCATGCAAACTTAATTTCTAAGAATTATAAAACAAAAAGTTTTGTTGCCTTGTTATTTCACTCAAACAGTGACAAAAAATTTGCTTGGAGTAGTATTTTTTTTTTTATCAGTAACATGATACATTTGACTAAATATCTACTTATATCAACCTACCTTTAATTTCATCTTTCTGCATTTCTTTCAGTTCCTGAACAAGTAAAGACTCACTCTCAGTGAGTGGCCAACTATCATGCAACACAAATGCCTCTATTGAATACTGGTGAGACTGTGAAAGAAAATGCAAAATGCTGAAGTCATAACAATTGCAGCAAGCATTCAAGACCTGCAGGTTAGTAAAGTGCCAGCTATTGAATTCAGCAAATAAAATACATCATTAATTTACAAGCTTGCACATAAGCATTCACAAGAAGCTTAAAAAATTAATGTTAATTCCACAGATCTTATTTTAATTCCTGTGAAGTTAAACAATTACTCATGTGTTTATCAAGTAAAACTAAACTGGGCTACACAATAAGGAGCTACATTCCTGTAAGATTTCCATGTAACTTCCTTATGTATGCCATGTACTAAAACAAAGACTTTTGTCTTTGATTTTAAGACCTTCTACAGGGCTTTGAACCCTTGTACTAGCACTCAATAATGCCTTAATTTGAGGTACAGGTGACAGGGTCCACGGGCTGTTTTAAACATTATCTAAACTGAATTAGAAATCATTATATTTAGAAACTGTTTTCCAAAGTTCTAGGGCCAGTTCTGAGTCAAAGAAACAACTTTGGAGTTTATTTCTCAATAATTTTTGTTTTCTTTATTTTGTTGCAATTGAACTCAACTATCAAGAAAAAAATCACAGCAGAAAAACATGTGGAGACGTAAAACAAGAACTATTTCAGAAAGTATACCCAATTTCTCTAAAATAGACAATACTAAATGGCATCAAGAAAAAAACAATGGTTTGACATTAGCCTCTCATAAACCTGGCTTGAGTAGCAGATATTATGTGTCTGTTATTAAAGCTTGCAGCTGACTGGAAACAGGTGTTTCTCTTTGAAAACTATTACAGATGATCTTCTATAATATAGTATTTCAAAGAAAGCTCATATTGAAGCATCAAAACTTTAATTTAATTTCTGGCAACTTTTGATCTTTATGTGCAAGTTATGCTATACTTGTATTGCATTTGCCAAATGAAGAACACTTAAAGATAGAGTAAATCACCTCAATGTAAAACCCCCTAGTTATTTAGTCATTCATACATGTATATTGTCCTTTTTTAATCACCTCATTCAAAAGCTATCAAAAATCTTAATTTGGGATTTTTGTTTTACCCCAGGACAGAAGATCTTTCCACATGTACCAAATGAATTAACAATAACCCTTTCACTGTTTGTTTTCTTTTTTTGTTCTTCCCAAATCCCAGTTATTAACAAACTCTTACTTGTTGTGGACTTCCAACATTATTTTCAAAGCTTTCTGAGACTGAAGATTCATCTATTAATATCACTGAGCATTCTTGTACCAGGTCTGTCTTGGAAGAAGTTTTGCTGTCCTTTGATGAATTACTACTTCCTTTTTTTAATTGTCCAGTTTCTAATCCCTTCACTGTGCTCCTCTGAATAATCTGTAGGTTTTTTACTGCAAGATAACAAAAAAAAAGGTCCTGAAATTCTATGAATTACTGGTATGAGGTAAACACATGTTCTCAGAAAGTATCAGAAAGAATTAACATCGTCCATTTTCTCATACTGGACTATACTCACAAGCTTCCAATTAAAATCATGCTTATTCCAAATACTACCGTGATTTCATTTCACATGCAAATCAAAAATATCTTCAAAGGAAACAATGAGAAATTTAAGACTGTTGTTGCTGTTAATAAAGCATATAATTTCTCCCCTCAAAACCCACGCTTATTTCCTGCACTAACCATCGCAGCACCATGCTATACACTACAAAATACAGAGAGTCTTGTGTGGGATCCCTTTGTGGCTAACCTAATTTAATAAATTGTGTAAAAGTGGATGAAGGGAAGAGGGGCATTGGCCACAGTTTTGACACTGCATACTCTTATAGAAGTATATCTCTTTGTGCCAACCTGAAACAAAGATCATAGCTAATGTGAGCTGAAAAAGACCCAGTCTTGAAAGGAGATATAAAACTATTTGTGATCTATCCTTTATCAATGTACATAATTGTCACCTAAGGAAGATGTTATGTGGAAAAACTGTGAAAACCAGAATGTTCTAAAGGCCTGGCACAGAAATATTAACACAGAAAATATAAATTTGTTTTCATTTCTAATGCCATTGAAATGTGTTATTTTGCCTGCATGTCTACAGAGGAAGTAAAAAGGTATTGCAAAGGTGAACATCTCATAGAAAATTGAATAAGGACAAAGAATAACACCTCTGAGGAAGTAGTTTCACTTGTATTACACTAACCATCACCTGTGTTACACTGGACCATCAGCTAGGAAAAAGATATTATTCTGACTTCACTATGGACAAGAGGCTTTACTCCTCCCAGGGTTCATTGTATAAAAAAAGGATGACACTGCATCATGGCAATACTTTGAAGGAAAAATGCACCCTTTCATGCATGTTAATGCAACATCCAGGAAATTCACAGGAAGTGGCAGGACTATTAGACATCAGATTCAACAAAATTTAATGCTGGTGTGTCAAAGAATAAATGCCCAATTAGAGTTTAATTTTGCCCCTAGAAACTCAAATGGAACCAGGAAAAATTGTTTCTTATGAAAGCCAATTGTCATTAATTATTTCCTATTGCCTCTTTCCCCTGAATAAGCCAGTGCTTCCTGTTCCTAAGAAAAGCAGAAGTTGTCCGAAAATCAAAGACCTTGCAGAGATGGTCTCTTAAAGAGGTCTCAAACTCCTAATCACAAGTTCTGAGTTGCACTTCTGCATTGCATTCAGAATCTTTAACACCAGAGCCACCCCTATTGCTGTCCCCGTGGCCAGGAAGCCTGTGAGAGAAATGTGAGGGAAGACAATACTTGGTTTCTTCTAAACCATTTCTAGGGTGCTGCAACTCTCTGGCTGTTATTTTGTAAAAGGTATGCCTAAGCCAGCCTGTAACTGTGGAATAGTTTCTCACTCAGCTGCTGCTGAGCTTTCTAGGTATCAGTTAACATCCCATGCTGTGAAGGTGAGAGTAGATGTAGTTCATAGTGGTTAGATTACTAGGTCTTTCACCAGAAGGAACCAAAATCATGAGGCTTTCACTCAACAGAAGTGCATTTGGATGAATAAGAATCAATATCCACAGATCCGAGCCTTGAATAATAGACATCTGTAAGAAAACCTGTTTCAAAGAAACAATTTGTATTCCAGATGGAAGAATAACTACATAAAGACATTTTCTAATTGGCATAAATTGCCTTTAGGTTACCATTTGCAATATTTGCATAAAGGTTTCAAGTCAGGAATGATCTTCAGTGCCTGTCTGAGCATGGTTAGCAAGGGCCAGTGGATCTAATTTACAAAAGGGTAGCTTTAAAGCAGTGAGGCCACCTAGATGTACTCACTCAGACTCAACAGATGGGTGAGCTCTACTCCAGGATATGTTGTGTCCGGGCTGTAGGAGATGTGTGCTGCCCTCTGCAGGACCTTACCTCTACCGAGCAAGACAGGTAGAGTTCAAGGGAGGTTGAATTCTTTAGGCTACAACTGGTTTTCATGAATGCATCACTATTCTCCTCTTCTCTCTCTCCTAAGCCTGAAGAGCTTGAGTATTGAACAATTCTATAAAGATTTTCCCAGAGGAAGATCCTGCCATGTAGATAATTCCTCTCAGAATGGTGGAATCCTCCATAAGAGTCAATCTGCTTCCTTTGCAGGAAAGATCACTTGGAAAAGCTCCCCAAAATACAGACATAGCCAATAATTTTCGCAATGGTCACCAGGTGGAGCTGGAACACTAAGTTTTTGTCTTACTACATACAAAACTATATGTCACTTTTGGTTTTCCTAAGCTCTGGATAGAAGAAACTTCTACCTACCTCACTTCCATATTCAAACAAATATCTGAAAGATATTTTTATACTTCTTAACAGGATTTTATCAGACTGTTACTGTGGAAAATAAAAGGATTGTGAGCATTCACTTGCCCATCTGTACTTAGGCAACTGCTGTGCTTGTATCAACAAAACAAACAGTGGTTGCAACCTGCGTGTCAATATGTAAGTCCTTTCTTGTCAAGCAAATGTTCAAGATCCAAGTAATATGCTACATCTCAGAAGAGGTAAATGTATTCAAAATCAGTTGGTTTAATGTAGTTTTTGAGCTGTAAAAGACATTAATAGAACAGCTGTGACTGGAGATGAATTAACAGGTCGTGGGTGGGCAGGGAGATAATGTTTTATTGGTGATGGTTGTGCAATAATGTCACTTAAGAGAATTCTGGCAACACAGTGATCTGCCCTGAGAGGCAGAACATGTGTGGTAGTGAATAAGTGTCAAATTTAGGAATTGTATGTGGCTTAACTAACAAGGTTGGTGCCAGTGGTATAGTATAGCAGTGTTTTGTTTATTCTTATTCTGAGAAAACACATTTTTTACAGAAGGAATCTTGTTGCATTCAATGTCAGTTGTCCGAATCTTCACCTGAACTTCGAATCAGTATTTCTGAGTGTTTCTATATTGTTATTGTACACGCCATAAAACACGTTTGACCAAAGAAACATGCTTTTACAATGCCATAGATCAAAAGCCTACTGAACCTAGAGACACTCAGTAGACTGGGTAATACAATACTCTCATATTGGTTCTACTGAGTACATTTCCCAATATTTTCATTTAATTTGGATACTATGAAAGATTCTACACGAAGTATCTTCGTGATATACAGGATGCATATTAATAGGAAAAGAACTTCACTGTTAAGGCCCGTTGGTCTAGTGTCATAGAAATATAATAGTAAAAAAACCCCAATAAACAGTAACAGCTTCATAGTCATTCATCCAAAATGGCAACTCTCTGTATACTCACACACACTTAATGAGCATCAGAATATTCATTTCAACTTCAAATATGGCCTAAAATCATAACAGGATTTTAGGGCTACCACTGCTAAATAGACCCTGATTCAAAAACCCTCCTATTTTCAACCAGGTTAATGTATCAGGCATTTCACCAAATAATCCAAAGTGGATTAAAATAATTTCAAATTAGCAGAAATTATTTGTATCATTGCACATTAGAGCTAGAATGTTTGTGTCTGCTTTCTGAGGATATTTTGCAAAGTTCTCACACATGTGTCCTGGTAGACTGGCAAAACCAAAACACCACTTCTAGTTATTTTGCCCCATCCTCTCCCTTTCAGCATTTGGTGAAATTAATTTCTCTTCTCTGTCACTTGATTGTGCCTTTTAACTTATTTCAGTCTTCAGACTATCACCTTTGCAAGGAGACAGTCTCCTGAAACAAAGTTTCTCCTTCACTTTACAAAAAGTAACTTGGTGACTTACTGCCATTACTGTTATGTTGATCCTAAGCTGAGCTATTTTATACTTTCCTCTTTCTATTTCCACCAGTCTACCATTAAGTTTACTAGACCACTTTCACATCCCAAAACCATTAACCAAAAATAGCTACTGATTATCTTGGTAACTCAGACAGAATCATGACAGGTTTTCTCTGACTTCCTTTAAAAACCTAATATTTTCATTGGATGAATGACATTTTAAGAGCATGGTCTCCATAGGATTAAATTTTTTTTTATATTTCTGGTAATAACAAAGTGCAGTTGAGACAGAATCAAGCTGTTTCATAAATACTATTAAATTAATTTTTTTCCCATAAAGCATTGGAATTTCATATTGCACATTATGCTAAAGGATCATGTTTGGAAACTCCAGAGTTTAAAAGAGTGGAGGTGAGCAGAAGAAATATAACGCTATTCTGGGCTTTAGCAAAGCAATAATCCAGTATTGAACAATTTGTCTTTGCCTTGGGTTCTCAATATGCTTAAATAGGCAAACTCAGATTTATAGAAGAGTTATTATTTAGAAGTTTTCATAGAAGGACTGAAGACTTTAATATCTTACATAACTTGTGCGTAGTAGTCTTGCTGGAGAGTACAGTAGCAGACTTGTTGGCTTATAAACATCTGCTTTATTTTAGCAAACTTGTAATTCTTATGAAGAATTAATTGTAAAACTGAAACACAAGTATAATGAATAATTCAAAATAGCACACAAATGAAATGGAATCGTTTGATTTAGAAGTGAAACATATAGAAAACAGGAAAACAAATGTAGATTATCAAAGAAGATGGCATGGCAGTTGCCTCTAAAATCAATTAAGTATAAAAGAAGTATAATGGAGACAGGCAGATGGCACTTAATTTTTGTTTAAAATTACCTGAGCACTACAGAGTCCATTGTTGAAAATATGTCTAAGAATTATGTACCTCATTCAATTGTACTTATTGGTTTTGAACAGTGAATGAAAGGTTAGTGAAAAGAGTAGGGAAAAATAGTATTTTCCATTATAATCTACAGTTACTGTAAGAATGTATATCCTACAGTGAATAAAATTATTAAATATGGCATGCAATACTTACACTGGGAGCTCAGAAGTGATTGATTACTCCAGAAATTAAAAACTGGGATGACTGCATTGCCCTTTCCAATGATACTTGTAATTTCCTTCTCATTATCTAGGACTTGTAGTTTAATGAGCACGTCTGAATTAGAGGTTTGTACCTGCAATGTAGCAGTATGTGGTGCTCTGACCTTTACAAAATACCTAGAGAGGAGGAAAAAAATATAGCAATATAATCAACTATACCTGATCATTCTTTTTATGAAAGTACCTAAATGTTGTGCTGAACTGGAAGCAAACACTTAAAATTGAGTTACAAATCAACTGTTTTCCTGGAATCTGGTGGCTAAGCTTCCTGTAGTGAAGTTTAATGCAGTGAATCAACAAAAAAAGCAAGTGCTGCTGCTGAAAAATTGGGTGGTCTAGCTATTTTTTTTTTTATTGCCTTATAAAATGTCCAAATTGACATTTGACTGCCTACTGTCCTTTTTTTGTTGAATATCTTTAGTCAGACTAAGGAACTGTATCATTACTAAAGTACCTGGGGCGGGGGGGAAAAATTATTTGCTTTCAAAAAGGCAGGGATACATCCTTTGATAGCAGTAGTTACTTTGGTCAGCTTAAAAGACTGTGGCATTAAAAACCAGTTGAATTAGATTCCGAGGACAAAATTCAAATAATTGTTATGTTCAAATAATTCAAATAGTTCAATAGTTATTATGTTGCAACCCATTTATTTATGCATTGTATGATTTTTGTCCATAAATTCAAATTGTTATGACTAATCTCACCAAACAAGCAAAGAAATAAAAACAGACAAAAAATCCATCACCTGGACTTTGGCACATTTGGAGCTAAAAATACGTTTGGTTTTTTTTTTAAGATTGGTAATATCAGGAGAGGGGAAAGAATGAAAATCATCCAGAGAGTGCTTACAAAATCTTAGTGCATTTGTTTTGTTTCCATTATGTGCTTTCTTTGATTATATTTAAACTGCCTCCTCTCTTAAAGAGACTTGTATCCCAAGAATAATCAGTTGGTTTGAAATATTGAAAAAGCTTTCAGGAATCAAGAGAAAATGTTTTAGAATTAACCTTGAAAATATACACATTTAATCAGCTCTAAGCACAGGGCCTGTTTTAGTGCAATGTGTAGGTCTTTGTGAAAAAACTGAAGTATAGCAATTTAGGAATGGTCAGTTCTGAACTCAGAATGGATTTTAAAGAACTTTAATTAATTAAAAATAATTAATAAAAACTAAATCACATTTGTTAAATATATTCTCCTAAAAGAATCAGCATGCTAAAACAAAACATAAATAAATTTTTTTGCCAACATTGAAAGATGGAAATTGGTCTGATATATTGAGAAAAAACATGTTTTAATATGTGTTTATTCCCCAAAAGTAGTATGGAATTTCAATAATTGGCATATGGATAAGACAGAGCTTACAGAAATGCAAAACACTGAATTTTGATTTTCAAGTTACAGTCTGTGTACTTCACACCTCTTCTTCATTAAGTATTGGCAATATTTCTGAAATAACACTTTCAATCAAATGTTAATTAGATAGCCCATAACATTCAGATATTTGCATCAATATTCTCCCCTTCAAAGAAAGAGGAAAGAACACATTTTTCTGGTAGGGATGACCGATATAAAACCCAGAATGTATTCATTCCTCTCTCAGTATTTACCTAAACAGTAGGAACTCTTTGTTGGGTATGTAATACTCCTTAAACTGTAGAGTAGAATAGGTATTATTTACAGCTGCACGAGAGAGAACTGGAAGGGCACTGTGGGAGCTGATGAAGCGGAGCTTCCATTTGCCACCTGCCACAGGTTGGTTATCAGTGTGGGCTTCAGCCACAAAAGTGTATCCTTTCTGAAAGGGGAAAAAAGTCATTTTTACATGGCAGTAACACTACTCAAAAGGCACTCTAAGACTACATGCAACACACTTTTTGTCCATTACACTTATTGATATAATAAGATGTCCTTCATCAGCAAGAATCTTATAACTCCAGTCTATTCTAACTTACGGAGCACCTCTTATTTTAGTAATTTATATTTGGCAACAAGTTACATGGCAAGTCAAATCCAATTTCATCCAACTGGAAAGATGGCAGGTTGTTTTAGGGACAGATACAACCAAAGTCATTTTCTAACCAAATTATTTGATGATTTAAAATGCTCCTTCATGCTTAGGCAGTGTGAATGTAGGAGCGGATGAGTTTGCTGTGTGGAAATTTAGAGATCAGATTACGTCAGTCTTCAAATTAACATCTACCCTAATTTAATAATGCCACTGCAGATATAGCATGAAATGACAAGATATTAATCTTATTTTTATTAATATATTAAGAAAAAATATTTCTAGTATTAGAAAAATCAAGTAAAAAATAGTAAAAAAAATGTGACACACAACTAATAAGGCTGATGCAGATTTAGGTGCTCTTTATGAATCCTGAGAATAGGTATATGATGAGCTAGGATATAACATAAAAAGATTCAAACTTTGATTAACTTTTATTTGTGGAAATGAAGGCAATATGAATGTGAATACTTGAAAGGCAGAGGCAAGAAAAAGGGATAGAAGGAGTGAAATGGCCACGTGTAATGTTGCAGGGGAACTCAGAATTAAGTCCCTTTTTCATGTAGTCTAACTAGCCCTACTAACTCCCTATTTCAATATTAAAATTTCATGTTCCAGCGCAGAAATAGTCCAAATGAAAATTCTTTGAAAGGCTCTATTTCTTTCAGTCCTCTTCTAAATTGCATTTAAAGAAATCAGCATTTACCAGCAAAAAGAGCTTTGTTTAAAAATCCTTATAATAAATAGGGTTGTGATTTCAGAACTATCCAATAATCCAGGGCTGTGGCTCTATGAATACTGAATTTTTATAATGAAAGTAAAATAAATTATTCATTATTCCAATTTGTGCAACTGTAGCAGTAAGGCACTTTACAACCTTTAATCACCACAAAGTAATAGCAACCACTCAGAGTAACCATTCAGGAGAACTCACTTATTTAAACATCTAGTTAAGCACAGACTCACAAGCCCCTCTGTTCCTATCAAGTATACCTGGAATCAGAGAAGGACTTAGCCAGATATTTAACTGCTTTTTGACAGCATGGGATGCATGAGAAGAACAAATTCTCACCATTTCTCTTTGATACCTATCTATAAAGCTAATGTTATACAATCTTAATGTTCACTAAAAATATTCAGAAAATTCAGACTGAGGACCAAAAGTTTGTTTGAGTGAGCACTTTGTGAATACTACAAGCAACTAGAAAGCACAATAACTGAATTTTGTGTCTGGTGAGAGGATCAAGTCACTACTAAGAAATAAGAAAACAGATGTCAACAACCCCATTAAATGTATGTCTCATAAATAACCTTCAAAAGGCTTCACTACTTACTTAGATATCCTGTTATAATTCACTGTCTCTAGAATCAGAAAGGATTGTTTTCTAATATACCACCGAAATTAACTTAATGGCAAAGTAAGATGAATCCCTTGTGTCCTTCTATGTCTAGTCAAGAGAAATAACTGAGCAGTGTCCTTGCTCAAATAGACTTCTATTTTCTAGACTATATATGGTGGTAGTGATGATTTCTTAAACTCTTATCTATGTAGGTCAGCTGAAGCTTGAGTGATTATCTCTATCCTTTTCTACAATCTGTTCAAAAGACTTGTGAATAATAGAGTAGAATTAAAAAAAAAAAAAAAACCACCACCAAGAACTAAAACAAATTCAACTGTATCCGGAGTAGAAAAAAACCACACAAAAAAATTTTAATGCAACCTGAAGAATCCAAATAATGCTAGCAAGTACCCAATTTCCATCTAGGTTGTAAAGTCTGCAAAAAGAAGACAGATTTTATTGCTAGTGTACAGATTTTATCTTTATTGTCAATCATTCTGAAATGAACTTTAATGTGTTCCAGAAGTGTCTCTGCAGCAGCGTAACAGTATCTGTTGACAGAATCCCTTTTTATTTCTGTTGTAAATTGCTAAGTCATAGTTTGGAGGCAGAACTGGTAAGTGTATTTTTTTTAAATGACTTTTTATGTAATAATACTGACAGTTCAGAATTCAGGCATACTGAATAATTTCTTGCTTGATGACTATCATGACATTGTTGACTATTTTTTACAAAATACTGTTACAAAAAATGTAACAGATTAAAATAATACCATTGTGTTTACTAATTACAAATGTCTTGTCAAAGCATCAATAGAGCTTTCAAGAGCATGTGCAGATCCACTGAAACAATAATCAGCTATTTGGAAATGGGAAGAAACAAGCTAAATTGTAAAGCATAAGGTTATATCTTTACTGAGGAACTCGAGAACTCAGTGACTGAGAAATGCAAAAAGAACAAGTAGAAAAATACAGCATGCCTGCACAATTCTGCTTTAATACTCTAAAAATCACTCTTTACTGCTATAAACCACATTTAATATTACAAAATATCAACCATTAGTTTAGCAAATAGTAACAAAACTGTGGGTTTAAGAGAGGACTTCTTCAACAGGGAAGAGCAGGAATCCAATGAAAAGGGCCATTTTCATTAGTAATTGACAGAATCACAGAGGCTACTGTGCTGTACCCATGGGAAGAAAATACATGTCCTTATAGTTCCTTATGCAAAATTTTATGACCACAAGTTAAACACTGGCACAAAGTTTACTGTGCTCAGTGTTATGCATGATGAACAGGAAAAAAAAGCCCAAAACAACAGCAGCTGGAAAGAGTACAGAGGAAAGAATAATCAAAAGCTGACTAATAAATATTCAACACAGTAGATCACTGATGGTCTCTTTTCAAACTTGCTAATAAAGAAGTGTGTGCTTTTAAGTAGAACACTATGACACAGCTAAAAATTTTCACAGAATTTGGGCATTTGTTATTATTTTTAAAATTACACTTTTCACAACAACTTCTTGCATTTACCTTGTTTTTGGGATAAACATGAGGTGTCACTTTGAAAAAGGCATGTGGAATTTCCTCCTGTGTGTCATTATCAAGAACATGTAGTCTACAGGAAGGGATAGTAGTAAACACATTTGTCAATATAAACATGTCTTCTGGGACAATAAATATTTCTCTAAAAAATAAAAATTAAATTATATCATAATTATCTTCCCAAATAAAAGGATATGTGCAATACAAAGCAAAGAATATTGCCATGGTTTAACCCCAGCCAGCAATTAAGTACAATGCAGCTGCTCAGTCACTCCTCACATTCAACCTACCTGAGGGAAAGAATCTGAAAGAAAATATAAATCTTGCTTTAAGAGCAGTTTAACAACAGAAAAAAAATATATACTAATAAATATTCTAGTAGTATGAATATTTTTAATGATTAGGAGAGGGAGAGGCATAACAGAACCAGAACAGTAACAAAAGAAATGAATGATGATCAATACAACTGGTGTCCACCCACTGACCAATGCCCAGCCTGTTCCTGAGCAGCGATCAGTCCCCTTTCAGGCAATCATCCCCCAGTTTATACACCGAATGTGACATTCTCTGGTATGGAACATCCCTTTGGCCACTTCAGGACAGCTGTGCTGGCTGTGATTCCTCCCAAATTTTTGTGCACCTCCTCACTGGCAGAATGTGAAACACTGAAAAGTCCTTTGCTTGGGGTATGCACTCAACGACCAAAACATGAGTGTGTTATCAATATTGTTATCAAACTAAATCCAAATACATTGCACTCTACCAGCTACTAGGAAGAAAATGAAGAAGAAATTAAGAAGAAAATTAACTCTATGCCAGCACAAGCCAGAACAAGTACATGCCAGAATTTAAGGAAAGCAGACAGGTTTTTAAGCAGGTTAGTGAAAAACCAGAGTGTTTTACTACTCCCCCATAAGAGTTCTAAGGGCTCTGTGAAACTCACCTGAAAACCAGAAACCAGGCATTTGGTGGTTGATCTGCATATGTTACTTCATATTCGGTGAAATACATCTTACACCATTCATCTTCATAACAAGGAAACTTTTCAATTGAATTACAATTTATTTTAAATATTTCTCTGGAAAGCAGAAAACAAGATAAATACTTCAATCTAATCAGGATGGCATATATATATATATATATATATATGCTAACTTTTACTTATGCTGATCATGAAGAGCACTTCTTTGTGCATGAAGGTAAAACAACATAAAATGTGTTACTAATGTATCTCTAGTAGTCTTGTTCACACTTAAATAAAAAAAAAAAATGATGGAGGGATCAGGTCTTTCAGACCTCATGGCAAATACATACACTTATTCCTATCCATCAGTCTACCTGTGACTGTAGCTGCTTCTAATATCCCAAACTTCTACAAAATTTTACCTCTTTCTTTTTCATTTTTTTAAATGAATATCAGTTAGCATAACTTCACTTTATAGTAAGTTGCCATCTTAAAGCTGTGGAATCATTAGGAGATCAAAATCCTTCATTTAGTTTTAAAACTTTTTGGAACAACAAAGGAATAAAAGCAAAACTTATTGGCCAAGGTGTTAGATTGTTATGCTAAATGGAAATCGGTTAGCTGTTAAAAAAAAAAAAAAAAAAAAAAAAAAAGCACAAGCACATTAGCATGATTTTAACACTCAAATGTATCCCTCAGGACATTGCCTATGAACCTCATAAGTTTTATAAGTCTGAAGGCAGGCTAAAAACTGCATCTCATATTTGCTGATGAAGAAATGCGACAAATATAAAATAGATGGCTAATATTTGTAATAAGGCTGTGGTTGCAGAGTCCTGATCCCATCAATGTACATAGGCTTTACAAGATCAGAAACACTAAAAGGTGAAATGAAATTATACCTGGTGTGAGTATTGCTCAAATTGCTGGTTATAAGGAGTGGGGATTTATATCCACAGGCAGTAATTACTGCCAGTTTTCACTTCTCACCCCTGGAAGAACTGATTTATAGCTAGATCAGTTGTGTGAACACTTGCAGAAAGTTTTTTGGAGGACTTAATGGAAATATGTGATCCCCAGATAATATTAGGCTTGCAAATGACTTAATGAACACTTGAAATTAGAATAGCCATCTTTCCAAAAGCTGTAATAAAATATCAGGGAAAGCATAGAAATACACCTACTACATTTCTACTATCTAGAAATACATCTACTTCAAGCAAGTGCTACGAAAAAGTCCCTGTTGAGATAATAAACTGTATACAATTACATAGTAAAGTTATCTTCTTTCTACAGTCAATCAGGATTGCTTAACAGATAGCACAAATCAAAAAGTTTCCTTAAATCAGCTGGTTAGCTGCTTAACTAAGGAATCAGTTTTATACTTATGGAATCAGCCTACCAAATACTAAAAAAATTAAATACGTGCAAAAGGAAATATTTTAGATTTAAAAAAAAATCAGAAAAAAATTGTAACATATCTAAAAATTATATTTTACTCATGTAGGGTACACAGAATAAAGCATAGCATATATTTAGTATATACTTTATATATTTAGTATATAGAGCATGACAACTGCCTGAAATAAAATAGTTTGATTTATTCCATGTTTACCTTAACAACGTTACAGCACACTGTTCAAAATTTAACTCAATCATAGTCCACAAGTTTTTCAAAGTTTCTTCAACATCAGTGTTTTCTTTTGTACCTAGAGATAATAAAAGAGGTTATAAAATGTAACATCCAAATTTGCTATTTTTCTAAATTTACACCTGCCAAATACTTCTGAAAAAAATCACTGGCACAAGTAAATTGCCTTATTTATTAGGTGTTTTACAGCAGTCTCACTGAGCTGAAAACGTCTTTTTCTTTGACAGAGTATATTCCATTCATCACCATCTTTGTACTTTTCAGCACATCTACAACTGCAAAAATTATGTGATCAATATTTTCTCCAATTTACAGTTTTTTCCCTATAACATGTTGTAGTGATATTTGGCAATCTCTGTCCTCAGAGAATATGCTATTTAACTCCCAGATGTTTTCATCTGCAGATACCAGGCAGGGAATAGGGGTGCACCTAAACTATCTGTGTAGCTAACAGGAAAAGAATTAGGCAGCTCCAATGGTTAATTCACTTCATCCGTGCTGTATAACTCACATAACAGGATGTGTTGTCATCTCAAGGTGTCTGCTTCTGTACATAGAATACCGATGAAGACTTAGACTAATTTTCAAGTTTTCAGTAGAACAATACAAATCTTGGTTTATTCCAATACATACCTTATCCTTTTAAAAATAAATGTCACTTTTCTAACTTGAATGTATCCGGATTCAAGCCACAAATTTTGAATCTCAGACTAAAGATGTTCTTGTTAAACTTTTGATATCAGCCAAAGGACACTTAAAACTATAGCAAAGTCTTTTCTAATCTGGTCTTTCTGAAATTACAAACTAAGAACCTTTAAGTACAGGGCCTATATTTAATCCCAATCCTTACAACTCGACTCAGAATTTTGTGGTTGTTATCTTTATTTCTTCCTGGACAGTGGACACTGCACTTGGACACAGTATTCCAGCTGAGATAATACAATTGCTGAATAGGAAATATGCTACAAGTCCTGAACTGCTACGCAAGATTCCTCTATCTATATGCACAAGAATGATGGATAGTATTAGTACAGTGTCCTTGGAGGACAGATTTAGACTGATACTGTGTGTGTTCCACTGATTACTCATTACGATACTTAGGTTCTTTTATGATTTCCTTTACATTTCCAGAAAAAATCCCTAACATTTAGCTCAGATCTGACCTAAATATACATTAATATAAATTCTGGTTTAGTATCTATGCAAATCTAGGCAGGTATATCTTTCAGATACTTTTTTGTATAATATGGGCTAACTGAGTGGTTAGGTGTACTTAAGAGAATTACAAGTTCTATTTCATTAGTTTCAGTTAATTTTACCTAGATATTAATTAGTAAAAAACTCTTTACAGTGAATATTTTAGTAAGATGAAGTATGAAACATTTTTGAAAGGCATTTTTAAATGACACACCTGGTTCTCTGCTCTTCAATATTTTCCTAATATAGGTCCCTCGCCAGATGGCTTGAATTTTCAGAGCTGCTGCCTCTTCTTCAGATGTGGGAGTTTGATTCTCACAACTACTAAGGGATTTCTCCTCACTGCTCTCTGAAGGATTGGAAGAATGAGTAACATCAACAAAGCTGGAAGTCCTGTTGCTGCCTGTAACAAATTTTAAAAGAAAAGAAATAAAAACAAAACAGCAAGAGACAGATTTCAAGCATAAATCTTCTATGATGAAAATATCACTCTTTCATTTTTTGTTTTTTACCATAAGTTGGAGAAAATATACTGCATAATTACACAAAGTCAAAATATCAGCTACTTTGCTAATTACAAACATCAAATAATTTAATTTTTCTCTCCATGGACAGCTATTGCAGGACATTTTTAAAAATCACATCTCCTACTGTAATTTCAAAATGTTCTTCCAAACATGAACCAAGAGGATTTGATACACTAAAGCCTGACTCTGTGCACAGCTTCACAAGATTTTGATTACTTTTGTCTCTCAATCTGGTAATTATTAACTAATAATTTCAACACCAGTGTTGATCAACAAAACATTTTGTTTAACCCTCACAAAGGAGCCACAGAATAAGGGCAAGTTCTATGATGAAGGGAGAGTTCATTTATCTGACTGACTTTATGTTACCAAGTAGTTTCAAAGTGCAACAGAAATTAGTGGGTATTGACAGGTTAGCAAAGAGGTGTTTGAAGGCATTGTTGCCTAGAAATTAGCATCCTGAAAGCCAGCAGCACCAGGACTTAGGGAAGGGTTTGGGGAGCAACACTCCCAGGGCCCAGTGCCAGAGGGGTAGTTTGGGACTGCACACATATGGAAAAAAGGGAGCAAGACAGCTTGATAGGAAGGAAACAATGCTGCAAAACGAAGTACCAATAAACAAAAAGAAGAGGAATCTGTTTGAAAAATGTAGACAGCATTGCAGGCAAACAAGCTATCTTAAGATATTGCTTTCATCAGCCAGATCACACATTTCAATCAGTCACTTTTACTCAATATTGCTAAATCTGGTTGTTTCTCAAACCATCATTTCTTGTCAGTATTGCATTTCCAAATCCTAGAAAGCTTCTTTAATGCTTGGGGACTGGAAGATTACACAACCCCACTTCATTAGAAACCACATTAGAAGTCAACAATATGAATGGCACAACCACTTTTATGAAACAGACACATATACTCAATCACAGAATAACACAGACTTGAGTGGACCACTGAAGGTCATCTGGTCCAATCCCACATCCAAAGCCAGATGAATTTAGAACAGGTTTCTCCTGTTCTTGAATAAATGTCCAGTCCATTTTTTAATACGTCCATAACAATGGAGATTCCCTAATTTAAGTGGGCATTATTTTCCAATTTTTGACTGACCTCATAGTGAAAAAAGTTTTCCTAATATCCAACTGGAATTTAACACGTTCTAAAATGTGTTCTGTCTGTGCATCTCTGGAAAGGTTTTGGTTCTCCCATTCATTAATCACTGTAACACACTTCAAAATTAATTTGTTCTATCTACAAACTTGTCTAGTTTACAATTAAATAACCCAGTGACAAGATGACTTCTGACCCACTAATCACTGTCTTCATGGAAGGGAAATAGATTTTGATTTTCAGCTCGTGCTTTGGCTCAGAAAAATTATTTCTGCAGCAGAGCCTACATTCCTCATATAAAGCAGAATAATGTATTATAAAGTAAGAGTGTTATAAATGTGAACACATATACACAGATTGACCTCCTAGATAAGAATATCCTAAAATGGAGCAGAAATCAATAAAACAGAAAAGTAAATACAAAAAGAATTGGTATGGTGTTGCCCTGTGCACCAGCAAAAAACTTCATCCACTGGTGGGCTCTATAACTAGAATTAAATATCCATAACTCTAGAAATAAAACATTTCATTTGTGAGGAGAAAGAATATATGGATATACAGTAAGTTAGTTAAATGTTAAGCTGTTTCTGAAAACAGAAATATAAAAAATTTGTATGGACTATCACACAAAAATCAATTCTAATTTATAGAAACTGTCAGATCAGGCCAAACCCCAAATATTATGAGTATATATTCGTAAAGTAAATATTCCTAAGGAGGTTTTTTTTTGATCTAAATTTTTTAAACAATGTCATAAGAACAAAAATATTTTTCTTTGCAACATTTAAGAGAAAATAATGAAGTCATAATTAAATATTCTGATCTTTCAAGGCTTTTTCTACTTAACATTTCTTAATGTTTTTTCTTATAAGCAGAGAAATGTATACTGTGAAATGCTTTGAATCAATCAATCTTGAACTAGTGAATGCTGTAAGTCCATCACTATTGAACTAATGGATGTTTCAAATTTGATATTATAATTGCACAGATTTGTCAAAAATCTCTGACACACCTTAGCTGTTAATCAGAAGACACTGTGCTAGTAATAAAACTGAAGCTTTCAAAGCAGCCTAGCAAGACACTGCTCACCATAAAATCACTGCAGTTCCTGAAGGCAATGCAGGAATGATTTTTTTGAAAAAGGAGTATTTTGCATGTACTCAAGAGGTATTTTACATATTCAACCAAATAATGTCAAACCTTTGCTCCCGCATTACTGGAACTCAAGTTCAAATCCAAAGTGCAAGAAAAAACAAATATTCAGAATTCTCTTTTCAGTCACACAATGCAACACAACACAACTGTATAATCAATCATCTTAATCTATGTTTCTGGAGGAGAGAAGCTTGTTCTGAAAAAGAACTGAGCAGGACTTTCCAAATACAGTTTCACAGTCAAGATAAGCTTATCAAGAACAGCTTGACTTCTAGATAAAATTTCAGACCAGAAGGTTTTAAGAGAACTGTACACAAAAGGCACTCCACTTCCAACTTCAAAGTTGGAATTTATCCATGAGAAAGAAATTTAGCCCCTGAAATGTTCTTAAATGACTGTTAAGTCATTGAGACTCTTGAAAATCAGACCTCCACTGGCTCACTATTGGGCCCAATGAAACCAGGACAAGGTAAACAAAGAACATGTACAACAGAGAGCAGGCTGGCATCCTGATATGCTTCCTTTCCCAGGAAACATCACATACTTCTGTAAATTCAGTATCTCATGATTGCCCAAAGTTGTGCAGGGCCCCTTTATTCACTCTCCGCCCAGAATGCAATAGAAGAGCCATGCCATGGGGAAGCACTCAGCTTCAGATACTTCCATCTTTTTTTCATATGTTCACATGGCACAGTCTTCCACTTGTTTCTTGTGGCTCTTCTACTAATTGCTCCTTGGGGATGGATGATACTTGGCAGTCAAATAAATATGACTAGATCATTTTCAGGATGACTTCTCAGAAACCTTTGTAGGCATGATGACTAACTGCAGTAAATCATAATATCCTTGCCCTTGCTAAATCTTGAGATTAATTCAGCACACAGTGAAAAATTAATATGCCAATATAAAATAGAGGTGCTGTTTCAACAAAAAGCTCACATTTGACCTGATATACTTGCAGACCTAGATGACAAAAATAATTAATTCATCTGTTATGGTAGTTTACACTGATGTCTGTTAGGTTCCAAACGATTATAACCTCAGGTCCTGAGCAACTACCCTGACAATGCAGCAGCGCTAATGTGGGGGCAGGGCATTCAGCTGATGCCAATCCTTCAAGGCCTTTCTAGAATGCAGTTTTCAGCTGGTATTTCCTGCTACCTACCTATTTTTCCCTGACAGTTCACTTTGTTTATGCTTTATTTCTTTAGGTTTCTGGATGGAACCTGAACAAAAGCATTCATTTACTCCAAAGAAACCTTTATTAAGCAGGGCAAAATATCAATAAAGGTCAAAAAATGTCCAGTATCAATAAAACAAAAGGGAAACAACTACCTTTCCAGTCCAATAGGGAACTCTCGTAATTTAATTTTAGAAAAGCAAATAATTTAAAAGGATATACTGGACACTGGAAGAAACAAAACTGAAACAGAACTTTCTTTTTACATATATTTATTCCACTTTTCTGATTCACTGCCCAACTCCTAAAAACTATTCTGTCACAGTGGATCTCATACTTTAGTAATTTATATGAGATCCTTGCTACAACCTGTCAACTGTGCTAATTATTCAAATCTATTTAAAAAATGTCTTCTAATGCTGACAAGTGTTTAAGGGGCTTTTTTTGGAAAGCAGAAATCAGTAGCACAGTCATATTTTAAAAATGTGACAGGTGTTGTTTACTTTAAGTGGTTTGATAAATGTCAATATGCTGACCCTTGCAACATACTGTTGTCATGGGATGCAATTCTCTGAAAAGTACCTGATGTCTCACAGGAAGAATAACCTTCAGATTCACAGGAAAGTTCCCAGTAAAGAGAGACAAGTATACATGCTTTAAGTGTTTTCTTAAAAGGACAAAAGTATTACAACATTCTGTCAGTAAAGATATTTGTTTACATTTGAATTCAGTTTTTTATACTAATTTTCCAGAATAAACTGACTAATCAAAAGAAAGTTAGTTTCATTTTGTTTGATCAAGTAGAAACACTTTATTCTATAAGTTCACAATAGACAAATAAAAAGCTAAGTCCCCATAAAAAGCCTTCAAATAGTGATCATGTCTCATCCCACCAATCAAATAAATTATTTTTCTGTTGTGATATGAAACTATATACATAAGGCTTTTATTGGTAAATTAAATGCTAACATTAATAGGTTAAAAAGTTACAGAGACTGAAAGGTAAATCCTAAAATGGAAAAGAGACATATATCTGGTTGCCAGGCAAACTTAATTCTCACTGTAAAACTCCAGCCTGCATTAAAAAAATGAAGCAAAGAAACAGTGGGAAGAGAATTATCTCTGCTTGTAATAAATATTTTGGCCTTCCAATGGTTCCTCCCAGAGTATATTCAGGTTCACAGCACACCCTGACCACAGGCTGGAGAAGAAGCAGTTGGTGCTGTAGCCAGTTCCACACTACATGGGTATGACCTGCCAGCTAATTAGCTAGGCAACACAGCAACTACCCAAATAATGAGCTTAAAAAACAAGCAAGACAACACAAATTTAAATACCTCTCCCCCCAAAAACAAACAAACACAAAGCTCTCAACCCAACACTAAGAAATAGCTGAACTTTCAATGAAGCTACTAACTTGAGTCTCCATTCTCTCTCATTTTCTGAACAATATAGGCATTTAAGGTCTTTTCAGCTGAAAATTTGAATGAAAGCAATGAGATGCAGTACAACAGGTAAAAAATGCAGATGTGTGTTAATGTTTGGCAATACTGACTTTTTGTAACAAAGAAAAGTGTCATTTCTATTCTGAGATGAGCCTCAGAGGTCCTGTCAACAGTAGAACTCTAAGGCTTAAAAATTAACTGTGCCTACTTAAGCAAGAAGAAACAAGAACAGAAGAGTTGGCTTTCCTGAAAATAAGAATGGGCAGATATATTTGAAGTGATTACCAACATCAGTACATTACCTGAAAACACAGTGTCATCACCAGAAATATCAGTGTCTTTAAAATCCAAAGTAAAGGACCTGAAGGCAAATTTATATCTGTAAAGATCCTTCTTGTCTAATACATATTTGATCAAACACCAAAATGCATTATTGAAAGCCTAAAATCAGAAAGAAGAAAAGCATTCAAAGAATGATTCATTTATAAAGATTGATTTATATTGCTTCTCATTATTGTTGCAAAAACTGCTTCCCTCTTCTCTTACCATGTATAAATGAAGTCTTCAACTTCCGCTAACAAATACTGTATCTGAAAATCAATCCCAATAGCAGGATTATAATGCTTCAAGACAACAACAGAAAGAAAACCTGTTTCATGCCTGGCTTATAAAACAAGAAAATAGGATTCATTCTACAGTGTCTTCATCACCCAGAAACATCCTAGTTTATGTGTAGGGGGTTGATGAGCTCATACCAGAGGACAGAAGAACATATTATAATTGCTATAATGACAATGGGAGTTCTAAACTCAAGGTTTCAGAGTAGACACAGGAAAGGAATGGGAATGCTTTCGGGATTAGGAGGTGCCACAGCATGGGAAGATTTGGCTCTGTTTTTATGCTTGGACACACTGATTCTCTTCAAAGAGCAGAAATCCAGTCTTTTCCTCCCCCATTCCTAGTAGATGGGAATTTCAGGGTGTGCTTTACAGAGCTTGCTTCTTAATCTGAGTTAAAGAACATAGTAACAACTTACTGGAAAATACAAGATTTTCTATTTCATCGCCCTTGGTTTCAGATTTTTCTGCTTTCCGGAAACATGTTTTATGTATTTTCATACTAATAAGCATGTCCTTTATTTTTAAAATTGTAAAACTAGGGAAGAAAGAATATAGTAGATCCTTTCTTGTATTCAGAACAATTTTTCACTGTTTGTATTAAAGACAGGTAATTTCCATTTTTTCATCCTTGAATCACTGGCACTGAGTGCCTCTCATTTATCTAATTTCTGTCTCTTTATTCTTTTTCAGCTATATGTTGGTCTTTTTAGATGGGGAGAAATTAAGGAATATGTGTGTTTATGACTACAGAATTTTTCTTAAGGTCTCAAAGTTTTGCACATATTTCACATGAGCATATGCATTTAAAATTTGTTCATGCCATTCCTGAGTTCAGACAATTTTTCCTTCCTGGTGGACTTTGTATGTAAATTACCTCCTTCATGAGTGATGTACCTGTAATCATTGTTCATTAATTCTGTTATTTTGGTGAATTTGAGCTGGTGTCCAGCCCATGTATAAAAGTGCTAGTGTTGTAATTTTTAATATCAGTGATTATAAAAATATTAAACCCTTTTTTTCTTTTCAGTCTTCTAAACTACACATAAAAAGTCTAAACTGCATGAGCATTCTAGTAATTTGATAAAAATAAATTAATCTGGAATATATAAAATACTGACTAGAAAAATCAAGTTATAGCAATATGATCAAAATTTGCATACACATAAAAAACAGCATATCTTCTACAAAAATGTTTTGTTGCAATCTTTTTATAATACTGGAAAGCTATAGCATAGAGATCTATCAGAAAAGTGTAATGTTTTCATCATGTATCTTTAATTTATTGTACAGAGAGCAAAGAACTTGAATAAGAATACTGTAGTTTTAAGAAACGGAGAAAACCAGCTTGGAATATTGTGAATGAAAGAATTCATTACTGCCTTCAGAAAAAAAAGCTGTAATAATGTTTTCCTGTTCCATCAATTTTAGGCAGAGAAAGCAACCATTAGACTTTTCTACATTTCAGGTAGTATCTTTCAAATTCAAAATGAAATTGCAATATAAACACAGCTCATGCTTTCTGCCCCAAAGTATGCTAAACTAGATTGACAAAAATACATTCAATTTAGAATCTGCTACTCTGTGCACATTGAAATTTGTCTTCTTAAAAGAAGATAATTATCATATAGTTGCAAGTTATGTAATTTGGGCTTACACTTTATAATAAATGCCACATTCACAGCATGCAGGTGGTCCTTGTTAAGTGCACAGGCATTGTTTTGAAGAGGATAATGACAATGTTAAGCAGTTATCCAGCTTCTATAGCTTTTAAATACATGTTCATTCAAACTACTTGCTCACCTTTCTGTTTTCTTCAGCTGTTTTAGTATCATGGAGCCCAGGAGGACAATAAGCTACTTCCAATTCCTTCAAGGCTTTAGGAAGCTCATCCTTACTGCTGTAATTATTTATCACATTTCCAACAGCTCTCAGGATAGCTGTAGCCTGTTCTATAAATCGAGAGCTCTCCTGAGGAAAGAGAATAAAGCAACCATTGTGAGAAAGATTGCTTTAAGATTTTCTTTGGTTTTCTTTCTGGGCCGTGACAGAATACAAGATTTTGTTCTGTGATGAAATATAAAACTTTTGGAATTCATTCAGTTGTTACAGTTTACAAACTGTAAAATCAATTATGTCTCTGATATTCAAAAGCGTATCAACTTCTCACTGATTTTAGCCAGTGAAATAAATAATAGGCACCATAAAATATATCTATTCATTGTTTTATTTTTCCTATACCATTAGTCCTAAGAAATTTAATCAGAAATAAGATCCATATAGAGACTTTCTGCTGCAGTGATAATAGTGACAGCTGAAGTCCTCAGCATCTTCTGTTATGCAAGGCCAAATTAGTATTAGTAGTCTGCTGAAAGCAATGGTGAAAAATATACTTCCTAAAGCATCATTAATCTTCATCAGGATTTCTATGCAAGAATGTGGATGCTTTCCTGTAAATGACAGCCTGCAGAGAAGTTGTTTCAAAAAGAATTATATGAAAAACCCAAGGATAAAATTCTGATTTTCTTGATGAGAAATAGCTTTTCATCCAAAAATTGAAGGTAAGGGGACAGTACAGCCACAAGATACTTTTAATGATGCAACTTCTTATATTTCAACTTCTTTACCAAAATAAATGTGATAAATTTGCACAAGCTGTTTTAGTGTTCTATTCTTAGGACATAGAATCTACACTACGCAAATTTATTGTTACACTCATATTTTAAAAAGTTTTTGCACTAATGTTCTCCAGAAAGTATATTCCCTCCCCTCAGGGACTTCAACAAATATTTGGGCTTACTGCTTGCTAGAGTAACTTTGATAATATGGAAGACAGTGGTGTCTGTCTGGATCACAGACAAGGAATAACAAAAGCTGTAGTAAATTCTCCCCTGGGCTTCTTATCTCAGCCATGATAAGTTGTTTGATTGAATTGCTCATTTTATTAATAAAAGCTGCTCTCGGACCTGGTGAGTAACATGCAATCTCATGGGACCGAACATACTTCACTGATGTGAGGTTTTATTTAAATAGGCAGGTATTTTTTAATATTAGTTAATATTTATACATGTATTTTATGACCTGCCTCAAAGACTGTTATACCCTACCCTGACATATATTTCAACAAGAGCATTTTCCACATTTTATGTTGCACTTCTATGTAAATCACAATACTACCCAATTTTAACTTATTTATGTAAGATAATTTTTGCAATATGCATCCAGTACCTATTGTGCTGTAAAACAATATCTTTTATGCCCTTACCAGTTCAATATTAAAATTAATACTATACCATTGAATAGAATAACTCTAAATGGAAATCCAATACTAGTTTACTTTAATTAGTAGTCAGAAAAACTACTACCATGTTTCCATGTTTGATTAGGCATTATGCACACCTTCTGAAGAGCTGGTATCACAGCATCCTCTTCTCCAAAGACACATGGCACCATGGTACACAGCTGAATGTTGTGCCCTATGGGACAAGTTACTGTGAAGAGCAGGATGTGTCGCCTAAAATCAAGAAAAAACCGAAAGAACTTTTCTTTTTTTTTTTTTTTAATTGCAACAGTTCTTAAGCTTTTCCTTTCACACATTGGTAGTATCATTGTCAGAATTGTATTTAGGTGAAGAAGCTTATCCAGGCCACAGCTTCAATATGTAAACTAGAGATCTAGCAGCAAGAGTAAGAAAGAAGAGTTAATGCTCCCCAGACATACTGGTAGTTTTTAATTACATCTTCTTTCAACTGAAATTTAAATGCTCCTTAGCCACTGACAGTGGGAAGAGAATGCCTTCCATTCTTACCAAGTGATTTCTCTTTTGGAATGAAGTGATCAATAAGCCCATTTGTTTCCCACACCTTTTATAAATTAAATCTGACTGAAAGCCTCTTGTCTCTGACTGGAGTAAAGAAAATCAAAGGTGGGAAGTTTATAAATTTGAGCTGATGGTACCTCTGTCAGCTTTGAGATTTACTGATGCAAAAAGATACACATTTTTGGCCCCCCTACAGTACAGAGAGATACAGATTTTAGAAACTACACTGAGGAAATACGTGGGAATCCAGAACTAGATGTGAATGTACTCTATAAACATAATAATAACTATTCCAGTTTTATTCTGAATCTAAACAAATAAAGAGCAATATTAAAGATCTTTGATTTAATTTCAGCATGCTAGAGCTGGGGTATTTTCTTTCTATGTCTATTTATTTATCATCTTACTCAATTTTGTAAAAGTACATTTTGCTTCACCTCTTTGAATTTTAACAGATTATTTTCTCTTTCTGGGAAAGTAGAAGGCCTCAGTTAATAAGACAGGAATATTATGCTTATGACAGGACATGAAGATACTGTTTTCCTGTTTTCCCTAGAAAGGTTTTCAGAAAATAACATATCAAAGCCTCTTACTTTTTCATCTATTTCTTTTTTTAAATCACCCAATGCCTCACACTAAATATTTAGAGTTACATACAAAGAGAAAAAAATCATATTAAATAATACATGAATGGGAAGATATGCAAGACTTCATGGATAATGTTAGAATTTCTTCTGTCAAGTTTCTTAAATCCTTTTTCAAGAAAAGCATTGAAACCACCTATGGTATCATCATGCTTTTACAGTTCCAGTAAAAATGCTATTTTTCTTGCTATTCCAGGGAACATTTCAAATCATTCTAGTTAGAAACACTTTTAAGTAGAAATTTTTAGGGATTTATATTTATTTTTTAGCAAGTCAGTGTGATTTTTATTGTTAAATGCCCCTAAGTAAGGGTAAAGAACTCAGAATTTTTATAAAAGTATTGGTAAATTCACAGTAATTTGGCAGTCTTACCAAATCCTAGCTATCCAGAAGTCTGATACTCCCCAAACTTATGTTTTAGGAAATAAACTCCTACTGGGTTACTGTGTAAACAATCATTTCAAGCCTTAACTAAAGAAATGAAGCCTCAGACATACCCAACAGGAAGATTTACCACAGTAGCTTTGGTTGCAGATGTACGCATCTTTAACACAAGTTCTCCAGGAGTCACAGATTTCCAAGAGAAATATTCAACCCTCAGCACACCTGTTGGACATTCTTCTTTAGTACCTAGGTTAAGAAAACAAAACAAAGCACAACCCTCATAATATGGGGCGGGTGAATAACACTCAGACACATCTATGCAGAATTTGTAGCTACTTCACAGTCATGAAAATATTCATTTAGGTTTTCCTAACACAGAAAAAATCAGATCAGTCACTTAAAATGCATTGTTGATACAAAGCTTATTTGTACTTATTTGTACTATTTGCTAGAAAACAATGGCTATAAAATGTGTTACCGAGATGTATACATCTGATGCCTTGAGAGGCTACCTAGAACAGAGGCTAGACAGTATTAAAGAAATAAAGTAGATATTTATTAAAACTTAAGGTATCACATCAGACATCTTCAGTCACTTAAGGCTGTTGTAAAACTCCAAACCAATCCTTTCTGACCACATGCAAATTAAGTAAATAGCCATTAAAATAGTATTTATTTATATTTATAGCTTATAGTTTAATTATTTTAACAGAATGGTCAGTTTGGGTTTTTTTTTAAGCATTCTTTTGGTTCTCTCTATTCTACTCCAGATGCATTAAATCACATCCATGTCAAGTGTTTAAATATCTGATTAACCTAAGCCAACTACCATAAAATGCCATAACTCTCCTGAATGCCATTCTATGTTTTTAATGAAATACAAAGAATTAATATTTAAATCATTGAAGTTGTTATGTCTTGAAAAGACAACTTAAAGGTGCTTGAGAGCTTATTGTGTACCAGTTTAAAAATAATTTCAGAAATTTACTTCTGTTATATTGCTGTTTTTGCTGCATTATGGTCAGCTAAGGCATAAAGTAGCTTGCAAGACTGGAATTTGTAGAAAAGAAACACAAGAAACACAAGGAAATCCATTCCAGAAATATACAGATGAAAAACTTCCAGCAAATCACAATAAACAGAAAAGGGAAGGATTCTTTCATGAAAATGTTCATCATCAATATGAAATAATGGTGAAGTATTGCTTGAATATCAGCATATTTCTTAAAACCAATTTGACTATATCCAACTATTGCTAAACTCTCAAACTGCACCCAAGTACACAACAGATAGACGCAACAGCACAAACATATTCAAGAATGGGAAAATACAACACTGATATGTACTTTTGTGTGTTGGCCTTACCTTCGGTAACATTCCAGCGTACTAATGCAGAAAAGCTAACCAAGATTTCAATGGGCATCAGACTGTCCACAAGTAAATAACAGAAGACTTCCTCATCAGAAGACTGTATCAAAAAATGGATGTTTGTTCATTAATTTGCATTAAATGCTGTCCCAACTGGCTTCATACAAAGTAGGACTACAATTTTGGATATGGTGACCTGAGCTATGGTATGGGAAGTAAGCAATTAATTGTCACTACTTCTTCCAAATTTCGAACATGTCATTCAAACCCAAAGCCTCACACTATAATAGTGTTCAGTTATGAGATAAAAGGAAACATAGCCTTTTTTGCATTAGACTATATCTACTTTTATACTGATCACATGTACCTAAATGCAGTACTTTTACTTGTTAAACAACAATTAACAGAAGACAAATAATTTTGGGTTTTGCAGCAACGTTCTGATTCTAATTAATTACAGAAAGCTTGAAAGACATAAGTACTCTGAATTTGTAGATATGAGTGATCCTCCCTTATAAAGGCATTTTTCTCCTACAAATCTCTATGAGGACAAGATTTTTCTCTCTTAATACATTATTCCTATGCCAATATTAGAAATTACAGAATGATTCTATTTTTCCTAGTAATTCTTCAAAATCTAAGGGTGAATGAGCTTCTTTCTTCAGAACTATTAGAGTACAGGTCTTCCTGGATATTCCAGAGTTACATAAATCCATTTTTTGGGTATATTTATCTTCCTATTGTAACATGAAAATGTTCTTTAATAAGCATGATACAGAATTTACCTAATACTGTAAACATATCATCTCTTTCAATGTTAGAAATTAAAACAGTTTTACAGCAAAGGGTTAGGGGTTTTTTTTGGCACAAGAGCACACAGGCTTACACAATCTTAATGCTGATTATGGCTTACAAAAGTATATCGTGCAGTCATTAGGAACATTTCTTGTGATGTGATTACTGAGAGGTGGGAAATTGCAGGTGTACTGCAATTATGGAGCATTAATCCATGTAGTTAACCTTCTCAGTACAGGATTTTACATGAACTTCATGCCTGGAGTTTACACTTTGGTACTCTACAATTACACTTCAGATACACTATAAAATAAGAGCTGGGACAGGATATTCAAGCATGTTGAATAACCTCTGATAATATGAACTAATGGCAGGTTTAGAGAAATTCCATTATTCCAGTGTAACTAAAGAGTATTTCTAAATCCCCGCAACAGGATGCTGTACATAGCAAAAGGACTTAGCATTTACAGAGAAAATGGAGTGTTATGCTAAACAGACTCACAATTTGGGTTTTAGGTAACAGGGGAAGATGAAGGAGAATTGAACAGCAGATTCTGCAGCTAAATCATCATGAAATTCAATTTAGATATCAAGTTGTTAAAAGGTCATTCTAAATCAAAATAAAGAGTGGTTGGAGATCTGATTCTCTATCATTTTTCTTTACATAAGCCATTTTTTTGTTATTGTGCAGTAGCATTCCACAGCATTTTTCCTTTTCTTAAACACACATATATATAATGCTGAATATTTGCTTGCAAACAAAAATTTGTATTGACTATAGAAATCTTTCTGCATTATTATTATTTTTCAGTAATAGCAGTTCTATATGCTCTATCAATATCATTTAGGATATATGTATTATCTAATTACGTAACAGTTTGAGGAAAAAAAGCACAATACAATCATTTACCGTAAAACTTGTCTTCTGATAATTATAGGCATATGTATGTGGCTTGTGGAAAACATACAGGTTCCTAAGAAGAATAAAGAATTTAAATGTAAGATATATATGACTGTAAGAAAACTATCAGTAGAAATTACATAGCTTAGATAAATGCCTATTTCATAGCAGAAGTCATTAATTTTACTTTCACAAGTCAATCACAGCTATTTCTCAAAAACAGTTCAACACTTAGTCATAAAACAGATGAATAAAATTAATCTCCAGAGAAAGCAGCTGAAATTAATTCATGTATTTACTGCATTTCTACACTCTTCCATTGGAGGTCAGGCCACTAATTTGATTATTTTCAATCTGTAAAGGGTAACATGCTAATACTACTCTAAAACAACCATGCCCACATAAAAATCACTGTGATTAAGTTTCATACAAAGTATAACTGAAAGATGGATTGTTTTATATACTTTATGATTTTTTTAAGTTCTCTGCTGTTTGTAGACCTTCAGAAAGCTACATCATTTCTGACAAAAATTTTTTCCGATTTTGATTTCACCAAGAGAGACATAAATGGCTTCGGCTTTAATTGAGCGTGGAATCAGATCTGAACCAATGTTGTGATTACTCAGAAACTCCACTGGGATCCTGATCTGCTGCTGACATAGCAATTCCTACAATGACTAAAATACTCCTCACTTCTCAAAGCTGATATGAACTATGAACATGCTTCTTATTTTCAATGTATCTGAGAGGCAGGCATGACAGAGAAGGAAAAGCTTTCAGTTGAACAGACAGATAAAATGAAAATCTTAGGTGCCTAATTTCTTCTGAGGGATAAATTCTTCAATGGTCATGAAGATGCTCTGTTAACAGCTACTTTACCAGTTGACTGT